>NC_056749.1:66558610-66761110 GCF_019279795.1 Protopterus annectens | reverse complement strand
GGCTGACAAAGTTCGCAGATGATTGCAAGTTGGGAGCTATTATTAACTCTCCAAGTGATGTTGACATCCTGCAGAATGGCCTCACTGAGACCAACTACTGGTATCAGAACCATGGTCTTAAGCTCAATGCCAAAAAATGTGCCATCATCCCCTTCGGGAAAAACCTAGTTCTCGTGTATTACCACATTGATGGTAGTCCACTGAACTCAGAAGGAGTTATAAGAGATCTGGGAACACAGGTTGCAACCTCCCTTTTGATCACCACATTGCCACTGTGGTCAGAAAGTCCTTCTGTGTGGCACATCTCATTACTATGGGTTTTGCATCCAGGAAGAAAGAGGTCACTGTCTCCCTCTACTCTTCCCTCATTAGGCCAGTCATCGAGTACAATGCCCCATTTGACATGTACCTCAGTAGACACCTGCAATAAGTGGAGAGGCCACAACGGTTCCTCACAAAGAGAATCCTAGGCCTTAAACAATTGTCCTATATGGACAGTCTCAAAAAACTCCAACTATTCTGTCTCATATCGGCTACTTAGAGGCACTCTCTGCTTAACTTACAAAGCCATGTCTGACCCAGCTCTGTTAGAAATGCTGCATCTAAAGAAATCCCAATCCCTCCTCACCACATGCTCCAGAGACCTCAGCCTCATTACCACAATCAACAGAACATGCTGGATGGGCAGGTTCATAACCCAAAGACTGCCCATGCTATGGAATAGACTTCCTATACATGCCAAGCAGAGCATCTTGCTGACCCTCTTCAAGAGAAACCTTGATGAGTAGATGGGAAACAGAAAATTCACCCTGGGGATAACTCCAGTGGCTATACTCAACAGAGGCACTGGGAACTAAGGTTGGGTGGCACTATGCCAGGAACTCTTATGGCTAGGCTTGTAACGGCTCCAGGGCCATTAGCCTAGTACACACCTATAAACCTATGAACCTATGAGAGTGAATAACGATTATACCTTTCGGTTTATATCTTGTTAATGACATGTTTAGATATCTACAAACTGTCTTGACACTCTGAGAAGCTCACACATCACCTGAGAGTGATTATTGTCAATGAAAAGCTTGTCAGAACATCGCACATTTGAAATGAAGCTTGAGTAATGGAAAAAATAACAAGTTTACTTATTATTGTGTGTATGTAATTATTTGTTTACTGAAATCTAATCTCATTTCTATGGCAGATTACCTTGTTAGCCACATTTCCCATAACTCTTATACTCTGAATAACATTAAATTGCAACAGAGACAATCGTTTTACATGACTCTCAGTGTTAAAACGATCATCTCCATTGCAAGTTATGTAAAATGATCGTCTCTGTTCTCTTTCAGTATGGCACACAGTGGTTACATTTCAAACAGCACTTTGCAAACACCTTTTCAGCACACACATCTGCACAAGCAGTTTGATGTACGCATGACATACAGTCCTAATAAATTTGTAACACAAGCATATTATATAAATCATTTCGATAATCACCAATGACATACAATTATTTACAAAATTCCAGCTAGCTGTGTTGGCAGTATCTCCTTTTGTCACAATGGGGATGTAATATTTTAGTAGTTACTCTGGAATTTGATCATATACTATTTTTCAAGAATTTAAGTTATCAGACAGTGGTTGGCAACAAGGTGAAAGTCATTTGTAGAGATTGGTTAAGACATTTAGCCAGGGGAATAATTATGACATGTTTAAAGCTATAAGGGAGCTTTTTCTTATGACATATTGAAAATGTATGCCAGAGGCTTACAAATATGGCCAGTTAATTTTAGAATTGTGTAGCCTGTGCCCATGTTTTTAAGGAGTTTTTGTGTCTCTTTCTTGGCAATGGCCTAGAAATACAATTTGGGGAAATCCAGTGCTGGAAAGAAGGTGAGTTAGAAAAGTCAGGATGGTAGGTAGTGGGGGACTGCTCATATTCTGATTTGGTTGAGAAGCCATATCCTTGCTGTGACTACTGCAGCTAACTACTACAATTACAGTACAGTTGTGTACACTTACCATAAATGTAGATGTTCGAGTGTATTCACTGTTGCAGCCATTACATTTGGGTTATCTGCTTGCCGGTAGCCCTCAGTCAGCCTGATTATCAAAGTCTTGGGTCCTGCATCGGTTTCTGTCTCATCTTCCATGACGTCAGGTAGTCAGGGGTATAAAGCATGCAGCCGATGCCATTACATCAGTTTTTCTTGCCCCAGATGTCAGGGGACCCCATAATGGGAAGCAATTATGTACAAGGTTACACCTCCAACAAAAAGCAAATACACCAGAAAGCTTTAAGCATAGTAAACAAGAATAGAGGTATAGTCAATAGAAGTCAGGGGGCTGGAGGGAGGGTAACCAGGACTGCAACAGTGAATACACCCGAACATCTACATTTATGGTAAGTGTACACAACTGTACTATGTTCTTCATGTTTCACTGTTGCAGTCATTACATTTGGGTAGATTCCAAAAGCTAAGGAAGGGAGGAGGCAATTAGATAGCATTAGGACCAGCTGTAAGGCCCTGCAAGACTGCTGTGGCAAAACCAGCTCTGGATTTTGAAACAATTGGCAAGTGGTAATGCTTGGTGAAGGTATGTACAGAACTCCAGGTAGCAACTTCTAGGATGTCCCTGGTAGGGACACCTCTGAGAAAGGCTGTAGAGGTAGATGCAGCCCTGGTTGAATGTGGTCTAATCCCCTGTGGGCTAGGTTTTCCATGGTGCTTATAGCAGAAATGAATGCAGTGGCCTATCCACTTAGAAATAGTTTGCTTTGAAATGGCCTTCCCCTCTGCCCCTGCAGCAAATATAACCAGCAGTTGTTCAGATTTCCTGAGAGGCTTAGTTCTGTCCAAGTAAAATCTAAGTTGTCTGTGCACACCTAAGGTGTGCAGTATTTGTTCCCCTTTGTTCTGTGGATTAGAAAAGAAGGTTGGCAAATGAATGGACTGATTAAGAGCCACACTGGATACCATCTTGGACATAAAGGAAGGATTGGTCCTGAGGGACACCCTGTCCGCATGAAAGAAGATGAAAGGCTCCACTGCCATGAGGGCCTGCAATTCAGACACCCTTCTTGCTGAAGTAATGGCTAGAAGGAAGGCTGTTTTCCAAGAAAGGAATTTCAACTCTGCACTTGCAGCTGTCTCAAAGGGAGGTAGAGTGAGTTTCTCCAATACAAAGTTAAGGTCTCAGGTTGGAGTAGGGGCTCTCCTAGGTGGTCTTTAGTTTTTGGCCCCTCTGAGGAATTGCTTCAGCAGTGGATGAGAGAAGAGGGGTTCTGTGTTGTAATGTGCTAAAATGGCTGAGGCATGAATTTTGATGGAAGAAAAGGAAAGGCCCTTGTGAAGCATCTCAGTTAAATATTGAAGAATGTGCAGTCAATTGGGCACTGCTGTGCCCATCCCCTGAGTTTGGTTCCAGGAACAGAATCTTTTCCATTTTTCAGCATAGGATTTTCTAGTACTAGGCCTCCTAGCTTCCAGAATGACATCCATCCTTTGCCTACTGAGGGATGGTAACAGACAGATCATGTAATTAGCCAGGCTGCAAGGTTTGGGGTTTGAAGCTGTGGGTGCAGAATCTGGCCCTCCTGCTGGGACAGCAGGGCATGGGTCTGAGGCAGATGCCATGGTTCCAGAAGTGACACACTGCGCAGGAGGGGGTACCAATGTTGGTGTAGCCAGTCTGGTGCAATCAGTATTGCCCTTGGCTTGTCCTGTGTGATCTTTAGTAGCACTTTGGAGAGAAGAGGCAGAGGGGGAAAGGCATAAATCCAGGTGAAGTACAGGGCATCTACTTTCCAAGCTTGTCTGTGTGGAGTCATTGTGCAGAATTTGTCCAATTGGTAGTTCTGAGGGGAAGCAAACAGGTCTATCTCTGGGATCCCCCATTTGTTTCTCAAAATGTTGAATATCTTTGGTTCCAGTTTCCACTCATGTGAGTCCATGAGATTTCTGCTTAGGTCGTCTGCCAGTGTATTTAGCTTGCCTGGCAGGAATTGAGCTTGTAGGTGCACTTGGTAGTTCAAGGCTGTATTCCACAGAGCCATGGCTAGTCTGTAGAGAGGGTATGAGTGGGTTCCCCCCTGCTTGTTTATGTACCCACATAACAGTGGTGTTGTCCGTCTTTTCCAATAATTGTCCTGGAAGAATGTGGTCCTTGAAGGCTGTCAGAGCATTCAGTACAGCTAACATTTCTTTTTGATTGATATGCAGGTGCATTTGATTCAGGTTCCATTTGCCCTGAATGCACTGCCCTGGCAAGTCAGCCCCCCATGCATAGTCTGATGTGTCTGTTGTTAGGGTTTGGGCGGCAGGGGGTAGAGTGAATGGCAATCCCTTGTTGTGGTGGGAGGCCTCTGCCCACCAAAGGAACTCTGTCTTTAAGCAAGGAATGATAGGAATCACTGTTTCCAGGTCCTGAGAATGTTGACACCATAGGCTTTTTAGATACCATTGTAGTTTCCTCATATGCAGTCTTGCATAAAGAATTAGTAAAATGCAAGAGGCCATAAACCCCAGGGCTTGCACTATTTTCCTTGCAGATAGCTGGATCTTTGTGGCCAGAAGTTTGGAGTAGGCTGTCAAATGAACTTATTTCTCTGCCATAAGGCAGGCCATCTGGGAAGTTGTATTCAAGCTTGTTCCCAGGAATACAATTTGTTGGCAGGGTTCTTTTCATTTATGGTGTACCCCAGAGAAGTTAGTAATTTCTTTACAAATGCTAGATAATTTAATTGTATGTCCTGGCTTTCTGCCTGAATTAGACAATCATCAGGGTATGGGTATATCTGAATATTTCTTTGCCTGCAAAATGCAATGACTGATGATAGGCACTTTGTGAATACCCTGGGTGCAGTAGATAAGCCAAAGGACAGTGCAGAAAACTGATAGTGCATGTAGCCTGCTCTGAAGCGTAGGTATCTTCTGCAAGATTCCCTTATTGGGATGTGCAGGTAGGCTTCCTTTAAATGCAGTGTTGCCAACCAGGCATCGTTGCCTAGCATGGGAAGCAGCTGATGAAGAGTTAGCATCTTGAATTTTGGGATTACCAAAAAAGTGTTTAGGATAGACAGGTCCAAGGTAGGACGCCAAGAATTGCCTTTTCTGGGTACCAGGAAAAGTCTTGAGTAAAAACCTTGTCCCCATTCCTCTTCTGGGCCAGGCTGAATAGCCCTGATGCTTAGAAGAGAGAGAGAACCTGCTTTTGAGCCTCTGCCCACTGATTTGGGGGTAGGCCTGGCCAACCGTTTGGGGTTGGTAAGGAGTGGAAATGGAATCTGTATCCTTGGGAAACTATTTAAAACCCATTTGTCTTGGGTAATGAATTCCCAGTTTTTTGCATGCAGGGCAATCTTCCCCCCTAAAGGAACAGTCAGTTGAGCAGGGCTTGGAAGGTTTAAAGTTAAGTCATTGTGACAGTTTACCATGGGGGGGGGGTGTCTTACTACTTCCAACTTTGGAACTGGGAGCCCCCCACTGCTTAGGCTTGTGAGTACCTTGATACTGAAGCTGGTTCTGGGTTTGGACTGAGAAGGCAAGAAAGGACCAGTTCTTAGAAGGCCAGTGCCTACTAAAGCTGGGAAGCTGTACTTGCAGGAAATCTTTAACAGTTTGCATAGATTTAGCTTTTTCCTCCAGCTTTTTAAGTACTTCTTCTGCTTTGTTGCCAAACAGGTGGTCTTGGTTTAAGGGAGCATCCAGTAATTTAGCTTTAACATGATCTGGCAAAGATTGCTCCTTAAGCCAAGCATGCCTTCTAAGTACAGACCCAGTGACAGCAGCCCTGCAAGATGCCTCTAATGAATCAAAACCACATTGCAAAGTATGTTTTCCAACTTGTTCAGCAGAATGCATTAAATCCTGTAAGCCTTTATTTTCAGCACAGTCAGGAATCAACATCATTTTCTGTTTAAGCAATTCAATAATATGCTGCTGATACTTTAACATATGAAACTGGCAGTTTAAGGCCCTAATGGCCAAAGTTGCAGAAGTGTATACCTTCTTACCCCATCTGTCCAGGGCCCTGGAATCTCTATCAGAGGGGGTAGGGTTTTTGGCCATAGTAGCGTTAATGCCTTTGGGTCCTTGTGAAATGGTCTCAGGATCTGCAGTAGGATTCTTAAGGAACTTGTGAGAATCAAGTACTCTGTAATACCTGTCAGGTTTTCTGGGAGCTGGAGGTAAAGTGTCAGGGGCCAGGCTAGATTCCAAGAAAGTATCATCTACAATGTCCAGTACAGGAGGGATAGCTAAAGGCCTGTGTTGAGGCAGGAGTAAGAATTCCCTAAGCCTCTTTTTGGAGTCAGAGTAATCCTGGCTTTCCCAGTTGAAATGCTCCCTAAGAGTATGCAAAGTTTCACCAAAACAGAAATCCTCTAGAGGGGAAGCAGAGGGAATGGAGTCCTCTGCATCAGAATCCTCATAGGTAGATAAAGGCAAATCCTGGTCATCAGAGAAAACAGAAATTTCAGAATCCTGATCAGAAGAATCAGAAGGAAAATCAGTCCTAGGTCTCTTAGAGGGAAAAGGGTGGCTTCCCCTGATTAGAGTATTAAGGTCTTCAGCCATTCTTATCATTTGTTTTTTAGGCATAGGGGCCTGAACATGCGGTCTGGGCATCAGTTTTCTAGGCGTGGGTCGAATTCTAGGCCTTGAAGAAGATGGCATTGGTTTAATATGCAAGTCAGTAGACCTGAATACACCCTCAGAAGCCGGTGTCTACAAAGCGGCTCCAGACCCATCCAAGGTACAGACATCCAAAGGTTCCACAGTAAAAGAAGCATCTCGCGGCATACCAGACTCTGAATGGGTCTCAGTAGAGGCCTGCGAATCAGAAGTAGCGGGTATCAGGGGCTGGGAAAGTGCCTCACTGAGTACCAGTGACCTGGCGACAAGCTTAGGAGAAGCGTTGTTGGCAGCTTTGGATCTATTTGGTCTGTCTCTGTCTTTATCTTTGCATTTTTTTGGAATATCAGTAGTTGGGTGGCTTACCGAAGTCATTTCTGGATAATTGAACTGAATACCAAAATATTTAGATGCATAAATGAACTGACGACAAATAGTTTGAGGTTTGAATAAGGCACAAATCTGACAGCAAGGTACATTGTGGTTTGGGCCTAGGCAAGTATTGCAGTACAAATTAAAATATTTATGAGGTATTTGCTTTCCTCAAGAAATACAATTGTTAACTTTTACTGACATCAGTTTAGAGCAAGAAAAAGGATCCCCAATGGGGTACTTAATTTAGTTGAAGACTTCGGATCTGAAACTCGAAAATGAAAATTTCAGAAGTCGGCTGACCGGCACTTGCGAACTGCTTCTGCTTCGGGCACTGTATGGCAAGAAAGACTGATGTAATAGCATTGGCTGCATGCTTTATACCCCTGACTACTGGACGTCATGGAAGATGAGACAGTAACCGATGCAGGACCCAAGACTTTGATAATCAGGCCGACTGAGGGCTACCTGCAAGCAGATAACCCAAATGTAATGACTGCAACAGTGAAACATGAAGAACATATGCATTTGGGAAAACCTTGGAAGTACTGAGTTTTTTTCACTTTCTTCTGAACTTGTTTTGGATGTCCATTATAAGTTGCTTGACACATCTGGAATATTCAGTTTTGGCGCAGTTGTTGTCACCCTAGTTTCCTCTTTAAATATTTCTGTAAATTAAAATTATGTATACAAGATGGCTCCTTTATCCATTTTGGCCAGGGTTAATCTTTGTTATTACTATTTTTTGGCATTAGGGATTATTTGCCTTGAGCTGTCTTTCTTTCCATACAGAATATATTATCCTGAATGGAAGAGAGAAGGCTGTGGAAAGTGGAGAAGGCTTTTCCCCAGTAGCTAGCATAATATTATATATTATAGATTAACATATTTCAGAATTTAATGTCTGCATGTGTTCTTGGAGGCAAAGTAGTAACAGTTACACATTTATGAAATATTCACAAGTATTTGCAGTCACAGCTGTCTTCGGGCATGTAAACGTCTAGCTAACCAATATACATAAAAATATCAGAAGAGGCAAAACCACACACAGCCTTTCCAGAAGTGTGAACTACAGATGTACAGTGCTAACATTATAATTTATTAATTGACACCACCATTATAGATTTAGGGAGAACAACAGAGCATTTAAATCTGATCCCTGTATAACAGTCAACATCAGATTGCATATTCTGAAGTCTACCTAATTTAAAGAATGTGTCTAGTTGCTGTTCTCTTTAGTATACATCACTGATTTAACACCCTACTGAACACAATACTATAATTGTAGCCTTGAAACAAGCCACTTTAAACTACTTCAAATAGCATACCCCCTCCATCCATAGTCATGTGTGCTAACCCTAACCATACATCCTTGCACCTAACCCCAAAGTTGCATTAAATAGACTTTCCCTAACACTACATTATTCATACAGATTATGTCTGTGGCATTGTTAGTTTGTTGATTTCTGTGTATGTTTGTGTGTGTGTGCGTGTGCTGGAGTTTGATCAAAAAATGAGATCGTCTTTTCTTGTAATCAGTGCTATGTCAGATTTGAGTGGTTTATTTGTAGGTTCAGGGATTTGGGTTTTTTTTATTTGGTTAATGTAGCTTTCATAGAATATATTTTTTTCTTTTTTGACATTTGGAATTTTGTGCATGGCTCCATGTGTGTGTGTGTGTGTGTGTGTGTGTGTGTGTGTGTGTGTGTGTGTGTGTGTGTGTGTGTGTGTGTGTGTGTGTGTGTGTTTGCTTTGCTATATATTAACAACAAAAGTACAGGAATACCCTGGAGGCAGAGATTATCTTTTATGACTGATGCTATTCAGCAGAACATATGCAAGAAAAAAAAGAGTATTCTTCTAAACAAAAGTCTTTGCTAAGCTCCAGCTACCAAAGTTTTTTGTTTTGTTGTTACTAAATGGCTGTACCAATTGTTGCTTCTACAAAATTGAGACAGAGAAAGAAATAACAGTACACCAGTCATTTTCTGTCCACAGTTATTGGTAATGTCCTACTATGTGTTTCTTTTTGCTTACTTATGTTTGTCTTGATCTTTGCATTAGGTATCAATGGCTACATGTTTGACAACCTCCAGATGACTTTCTGCAAGAAGGAAGTGACGTTCTGGCATATTCTCAGTGTTGGGTCTCAGACAGATGTCCTCTCCATCTATTTCTCTGGACATCTCTTTGAGAAGCAGGGTATTTACAAGGACACACTTACTCTCTTCCCATTTGAGGGAGAAACAGTGTACATGGAGATGGAGCAGATAGGTGAGTCTGGAGATTTACCTGCCTTTTTCTTCAAAATAAAGCCATTATTCCCTAAAATAATCACACGTTGCAAGGCAAAATACTAAGTAAGTAATGCAAGAAGGTTTTCCCTGGATGATGCATTAATCTAAGAAGGCGGATTAGTGATTATGAGCTTATGGCACTGATGTATCTACTATTTTTGTATTGTATGAGACAATTTTCTCTCCAGCTATATGACTTCTCTTTGCATAGCAAAAAGCATGATACATCTTCATCATCTTCATCGTCATCATCGTCATCGATCCCAGTTTTCCCATTTTCTACATGGAGTCGGTGTTTTGTCAACTGTCTCCATCTCTCTCAATTTAATGTTACTCTTCTACCTGTCACAGGTCTTCTCGTACACAGTCTATCCACCTCTTTCCTGCTTTCCCTTGTTTCCTCGTGCTATCTTCCTGTCTAGCCCAATTCTTCTTCAGCAGGTTGTCCTCGCTTTTCTGAGCATGTGTCTGGACCACCATACTCTGTTCTCTTTGACGTTTCCTGCACATGTCTGGACCACCATACTCTGTTCTCTTTGACCTTTCCTGCACATGTGTCTGGACCACCATACTCTGTTCTCTTTGATGTTTCCTGCACGTGTCTGGACCACCATACTCTGTTCTCTTTGACCTTTCCTGCACATGTGTCTGGACCACCATACTCTGTTCTCTTTGACATTTCCTGCACGTGTCTGGACCACCATACTCTGTTCTCTTTGACCTTTCCTGCACATGTGTCTGGACCACCATACTCTGTTCTCTTTGACGTTTCCTGCACATGTGTCTGGACCACCATACTCTGTTCTCTTTGACCTTTCCTGCACATGTGTCTGGACCACCATACTCTGTTCTCTTTGACCTTTCCTGCACATGTGTCTGGACTACCATACTCTGTTCTCTTTGACCTTTCCTGCACAGGTGTCTGGACCACCATACTCTGTTCTCTTTGACCTTTCCTGCACATGTGTCTGGACCACCATACTCTGTTCTCTTTGATGTTTCCTGCACATGTGTCTGGACCACCATACTCTGTTCTCTTTGACCTTTCCTGCACATATGTCTGGACCACCATACTCTGTTCTCTTTGACCTTTCCTGCACATGTGTCTGGACCACGATACTCTGTTCTCTTTGACCTTTCCTGCACATGTGTCTGGACCACCATACTCTGTTCTCTTTGACCTTTCCTGCACATGTGTCTGGATCACCATACTCTGTTCTCTTTGATGTTCTCTGCAATTGGAGCTACATTGGCTTCTCCTCTGATGTCTTCATTTCTTTGTCTGTCGCACATTGTGTATCCTACTACCCATCTCAGGCATTTCATCTCCATCTCCACTACTTTCCTAAACTGCTCTGATTTACTACCCAGGTTTCTGTACAATACAGTAGTACTGGTTGAACTACCAGTTTGTACACCATGCTTATCACCTTCCTTGGCATTCTTCTGTCATAAACTACCCCTAACACCCTGTGCTAGATAGCTGTAGCCTCCCTGATTCTAGCTTTGATCTCCTCATTCAGACTTCCCTTCTCTTCAACCACCCCTTCCAGATACTTCAAAGTGTTAACCTGTTCCACTACCTTCCCTTCTATCTCAAGTCTCAGCTTCTTCTGATTTCCCCCATTTGCTGCCCTCACAACTGTCTGTACTTGGTTTCATCCCATGTGCCTTCAGTTTTGCATTCCATTCCCTCATCCTTGCTGAAAGCATGACATATTCTGATGAATCTTGTTTCATAAGGGAGAACCTCAACTAGAGACTGAAGTCTGGGCCTTCAGTTCTAAGGTTTGTCTGAATTCTTAATTTCTTAGGCAGTTTATACAGGTATTCCTAGATTAGTTTGACATTTCCAAGGCTAAACTCTTGGACTATGTTTCCTATGAAATAAAGTGTGTATATACTGTTAGTGCATTATTTACTGGACACAGCCTAGAATAGTGTATATTATTCCCAGCACTTTGGACTATTATTTATTTATTTATTGCATTTGTTAACTGGGAAAGTCCACTGGGCCATGAATGAGCCCCATTTTCAGTAGAGGCCCGGGGAGAAAAGATCCACAAAGTAACATACAAAGAAAATATAATTACATAAGCAGAAAAAAAAAATCATACAGTACAATTACATTGCATGAAACTGGTAATAGCAGCAACAGTGCAAAAAATACAATCATTGACACGTAGAAGTAATAAATGGCATATCTTTCAGTGAAGATGTTAATGAATGATATTTGCAATGGTGCACAGAGTGTAGTCAAGTAATATGAAAGTAATATATCTGCAGGTGCATACACTAATGCAGAAATCTGAATTAGTGTCAACTTGGCTGTGTAAAACAGCAGTAATAATATGTGATGTGGAGTATTAAGCCCTTTAAACAATGAAACTAAATAATTTAAATACTGTGTTAACTGCTGTACAAACAGCATTTTGCAAAGCTCACAGACTAGCCAGTGCAAATGACAAAAGTGTAACTTATACAAGTGAAGATTATCAATGTATTACAGTCTGGTTAGATATTACCAGGACCTGATTGTGTAGTGTAGTGATAAATGGTAATGAATATCTCTATTCACTAAATTTAACAACCCTGAAACTTCAAAGCATCAGAAACAAAATCTCAGAGTTTCACACCTGGATAGCTCACAACAAACCAAATATAATAGCAGCCACCGAAACACAGTTAAAACCCTATATAAAAGACACCAAATTCCTCCCCCAAGGCTTTGCCTGTCTAACATTAGAGCGACCCCGGAAAAGAGGTGGAGGTGTGGCAACATTCTACCCTAACACCTGTACTCTTGTCCCATAGTCTAAATCAATTCCACAGTTCTCCACAGCCAAAATAATTTCTTTCCTGAAAATAAACAATTGCAAAAATCTCTGCATCATAGCTCTTTACTTCCCCTCAAGCAATAACATTCCTCTACTAAAAAAAATTTTTGCTGGATATCAAATAATATAGAAAATGAAATAATCATCCTGGGTGACATCAACATTGATTGGCTTGATTTCTCGCACCAGAATTCCTCTTCCAACATTAACTTGTACAACTTTACCCAATTCATTCACAATATAACCAGACCAAACAAAAACATTTTGGTCTGGATCCGAGTCTTTGATCTAAACATCTCCTTTGCCTGCACACTACCCAACAGTATTAGTGACCACCTCCCTACATATATATTATGTAAAGCCATTCCAGCACCAAGTTAACACCAATACAAGCTAACAAGAAACTTATCTCTCTTTAACTCAACTACCTTTAACAAACTTTTATCAAACGTTAACTGGGAGCCCCTAAAAACCCTTCCCCTCGATAAGACTCTTGAGTTATTCAACTCAAAATTCCTTGAGACCTTAAACAATCTAGCTCCAATCCAACAAAAAAAAGTAAAAATTAACCAGGCCGGTTGGCTCACCAGATGCACTAAACAACTCATGACTGGTAGGCACAAAGCCTGGAAACTATGGCATAAAAATAAGAACCCTTCGGACCTATTATAATTCAAACAACTCTGCAATCAAGCAAAGTGTCTAGTTATTAAAGACAAAAAAACCCACTACCTACACCTGCAAAGTCAATGTAGGCAAAACCCCAAACAATTCTGGAACTCCATTACTTCCCTACCAAACCCAAGCTCAAAAAATAATCCTTGTCCAAATCCAGATAAAACACCTACTGAATTAGCCAGTCTCTTTAACACATTTAATCAACACTATATCCAGTCTTACTGCTATTTACCCCCAAATCAACTCTAATGCTACCCCCACATCTCCAAATCAATCCTCTCAAAACACCACTACTCCCTGACCACCTACCTTTTCTTTTCCCCCCATACCTACGGCTATCATAAAAAAACTACTCCTTAAACTAAAACCTATAACCTGCCCTGCAAATTCCTACAAGTAGCAGGAGACTCCATTGCCTCCCCAATCAGCATACTTAATAAAAATCAAAGAGTCCCGTGTACCAGATATCTGGAAAAAGGCATACATTCTCCCCTTACGTAAAGGTGGGAACAGCATACATTCTCCCCTTACGTAAAGATGGGAACAGCATACATTCTCCCCTTACGTAAAGGTGGGAACAGCATACATTCTCCCCTTACGTAAAGGTGGGAACAGAATACATTCTCCCCTTACATAAAGGTGGGAACAGCATACATTCTCCCCTTACGTAAAGGTGGGAACAGCATACATTCTCCCCTTACGTAAAGGTGGGAACAGCATACATTCTCCCCTTACGTAAAGGTGGGAACAGCATACATTCTCCCCTTACGTAAAGGTGGGAACAGCATACATTCTCCCTTACGTAAAGGTGGGAACAGCATACATTCTCCCCTTACGTAAAGGTGGGAACAGCATACATTCTCCCCTTACGTAAAGGTGGGAACAGCATACATTCTCCCCTTACGTAAAGGTGGGAACAGCATACATTCTCCCCTTATGTAAAGGTGGGAACAGCATACATTCTCCCCTTACGTAAAGGTGGGAACAGCATACATTCTCCCTTTACGTAAAGGAGGGAATAGCATACATTCTCCCCTTACGTAAAGGTGGGAACAGCATACATTCTCCCCTTACGTAAAGGTGGGAACAGCATACATTCTCCCCTTACGTAAAGGTGGGAACAGCATACATTCTCCCCTTACGTAAAGGTGGGAACAGCATACATTCTCCCCTTACGTAAAGGTGGGAACAGCATACATTCTCCCCTTACGTAAAGGTGGGAACAGCATACATTCTCCCCTTACGTAAAGGTGGGAACAGCATACATTCTCCCCTTACGTAAAGGTGGGAACAGCATACATTCTCCCCTTACGTAAAGGTGGGAACAGCATACATTCTCCCCTTACGTAAAGGTGGGAACAGCATACATTCTCCCCTTACGTAAGGTGGGAACAGCATACATTCTCCCCTACGTAAAGGTGGGAACAGCATACATTCTCCCCTTACATAAAGGTGGGAACAGCATACATTCTCCCCTTACGTAAAGGTGGGAACAGCATACATTCTCCCCTTACCTAAAGGTGGGAACAGCATACATTCTCCCCTTAAGTAAAGGTGGGAACAGCATACATTCTCCCCTTACGTAAAGGTGGGAACAGCATACATTCTCCCCTTACGTAAAGGTGGGAACAGCATACATTCTCCCTTACGTAAAGGTGGGAACAGCATACATTCTCCCCTTACGTAAAGGTGGGAACAGCATACATTCTCCCTTACGTAAAGGTGGGAACAGCATACATTCTCCCCTTACGTAAAGGTGGGAACAGCATACATTCTCCCCTTACGTAAAGGTGGGAACAGCATACATTCTCCCCTTACGTAAAGGTGGGAACAGCATACATTCTCCCCTTATGCAAAGTTGGGAACAGCATACATTCTCCCCTTACGTAAAGGTGAGAACAGCATACATTCTCCCCTTACGTAAAGGTGGGAACAGCATACATTCTCCCCTTACTTAAAGGTGGGAACTGCATACATTCTCCCGTTACGTAAAGGTGGGAACAGCATACATTCTCCCCTTACGTAAAGGTGGGAACAGCATACATTCTCCCCTTACGTAAAGGTGGGAACAGCATACATTCTCCCGTTACGTAAAGGTGGGAACAGCATACATTCTCCCCTTACGTAAAGGTGGGAACAGCATACATTCTCCCCTTACGTAAAGGTGGTAACAGCATACATTCTCCCCTTACATAAAGGTGGAAACAGCATACATTCTCCCCTTACATAAAGATGGGAACAGCATACATTCTCCCCTTATGTAAAGGTGGGAACAGCATAAATTCCCCCCTTACGTAAAGGTGGGAACAGCATACATTCTCCCCTTACGTAAAGGTGGGAACAGCACAGACATTTTCACCTTCTGACCTGCTGCAATCCTTTCATCAATCTCTAAAAGTCTGCAAAAATGCATCCACTTTCAACTTCATAACCAAATCCTATCCCCCACTCAGCATGGCTTTAGGCCAGGCCACAGTACCATAACTGCCCTCATTTCCTTCTTTGATACAGTTAACTGGGCTCAAGATGCTGGTAAAATGTTTCCTCACTATTTCTTGATCTCTCTATGGCCTTTGATACTGTTTCCCACACTCTTCTCACAAAATTCTCTAACCTAGGCATCTCACCCCCACCCTAACCTGGTTCACAAGCTACCTCACAAACAGACAACAATCAACCAAATGACAGCACACTCTCTCTCTCTCCATTCCTTAATACAACCACAGGTGTCCTCCAAGGCTTCATACTATGGCCCCTACTTTTCAGCATCTTTATTAACAACTTTCATACCACCCTTACTCAAGGTTCCATCATCCAATGCTCAGATGACTCAGTCATCATCTGCGCTGCCAATTCCACATCTGAACTGCAACAAATCACCCAAAGCACCCTCACAACCACTGAAACCTGGATGGCCAACAACCATCATGCCCTAAACCCCAACACACCTAAATTTGTGTTTTTCACTCCTAAGAAATTTACTTCTCTAAATAAAAATGAATTCTCCATACAGGCCCAAAATAAAACCAACATGGAGGTTGTCTTACATACAAAATTGCTAGTTGTAATCATAGATGAAAACCTAACATTTGACCTGCACATACACAATAGTACTAACAAACACACCAAAACCTTGGCATGCTCTACAGGCACAAACAATTCCTCAGTCGCTCCACCAAACAAAACTTGTCTCCGCCTTTCTACTACCCTCTCTCTTATATGATGCCCCTCTTCTTGCCAATATTCAGTCCTCATTGAAATCCAAACTTGAGATGTGCTACAAAGATATTGCAAAGTTTGCAACCAATGCAAAATACTCTTCCCACCATTGTTCCTCACTACACCTTCTAGACTGGCTTGAACTTCTTCTCTATCTTTCATACCTACAATTAACTGCAGCACACAAAATTATTTTCAAGCAGCAGACTGCCCTGCTCTTAGCACTCTACTTACCCACTGCCACCTGAACAGACATCTCAGATCTGAAAATGAGCTACACCTCTAAGTAGAAAAAACAAAACCTGAACAGATATCTCAGATCTGAAAACGAGCTACACCTCTAAGTAGAAAAAAACAAAACCTGAACAGACATCTCAGATCTGAAAACGAGCTACACCTCTAAGTAGAAAAAACAAAACCTGAACAGACATCTCAGATCTGAAAACGAGCTACACCTCTAAGTATAAAAAACATAACCTGAACAGACATCTCAGATCTGAAAATGAGCTACACCTCTAAGTAGAAAAAACAAAACCTGAACAGACATCTCAGATCTGAAAACAAGCTACACCTCTAAGTAGAAAAAGCAAAACCTGAACAGACATCTCAGATCTGAAAATGAGCTACACCTCTAAGTAGAAAAAACAAAACCTGAACAGACATCTCAGATCTGAAAACGAGCTACACCTCTAAGTAGAAAAAACAAAACCTGAACAGACATCTCAGATCTGAAAACGAGATACACCTCTAAGTATAAAAAACATAACCTGAACAGACATCTCAGATCTGAAAATGAGCTACACCTCTAAGTAGAAAAAACAAAACCTGAACAGACATCTCAGATCTGAAAACAAGCTACACCTCTAAGTAGAAAAAACAAAACCTGAACAGACATCTCAGATCTGAAAACGAGCTACACCTCTAAGTATAAAAAACATAACCTGAACAGACATCTCAGATCTGAAAATGAGCTACACGTCTAAGTAGAAAAAACAAAACCTGAACAGACATCTCAGATCTGAAAACGAGCTACACCTCTAAGTAGAAAAAACATAACCTAAACAGACATCTCAGATCTGAAAATGAGCTACACCTCTAAGTAGAAAAAACAAAACCTGAACAGACATCTCAGATCTGAAAACGAGCTACACCTCTAAGTAGAAAAAACAAAACCTGAACAGACATCTCAGATCTGAAAACGAGCTACACCCCTAAGTAGAAAAAACAAAACCTGAACAGACATCTCAGATCTGAAAACAAGCTACACCTCTAAGTAGAAAAAAAAAACCTGAACAGACATCTCAGATCTGAAAACGAGCTATACCTCTAAGTAAAAAAAAAAACAAAACCTGAACAGACATCTCAGATCTGAAAACGAGCTACACCTCTAAGTAGAAAAAAAAAACCTGAACAGACATCTCAGATCTGAAAACGAGCTATACCTCTAAGTAAAAAAAAAAACAAAACCTGAACAGACATCTCAGATCTGAAAACGAGCTACACCTCAAAGTAGAAAAAACAAAACCTTTGCAGACATCTCAGATCTGAAAATGAGCTACACGCCTAAGTAGAAAAAGCAAAACCTGAACAGACATCTCAGATCTGAAAACGAGCTACACCTCTAAGTAGAAAAAACAAAACCTGAACAGACATCTCAGATCTGAAAACGAGCTACACCTCTAAGTAGAAAAAACAAAACCTGAACAGACATCTCAGATCTGAAAATGAGCTACACCTCTAAGTATAAAAAACAAAACCTGAACAGACATCTCAGATCTGAAAACGAGCTACACCTCTAAGTAAAAAAAAATGATGATGTTAGAAACAGTCAAACCCTGTACCCTTGACACAGGAAGCAGATCATTAATACGTCTAAGCTTTAGTTCTCTGTGCTAACTGCCAGAACCAGGTACATAGTCACCAAATTTCATTACCCAAGAATAGCATTTAAATATGTGAATATGTCTACTTGGCTCAGTCACTTTAGTATTAAAATGAGTTTCAACAGGCATACCAGCTGCACATGTGTTTTTCAATGGATTTCTCAGGACTCATGACATATCTCAGTACATTTTATATCATCATGCCTATTAAAATTATATGAAAAGATGCTTTTTTTCTTTATTTTAGTCAAACTAGAAACCAAAACTCAGTTTCAGAACATTATTCCTATGTCCATCAGAATACCTAGAGTTTCTATGCAAGTTTTTTTTTAAATCCCCAAACGCCTCATCACAGAAAAAGTAGGTACTATATCTTGGACAGAAAGTCCAGCAATTTTAATACTTAAAAAACTTTAATACATGATTCATACCTCACTGCCACAGTTACATGAATAGGACTGAAAAGGATTTGCACATAATTTAAATCAGCTGTATCACACCCCTTCTTTTTTCTGAACTATCTCATTTGCCAGTAAAAACTATTTTAATGCATGCATTGTGACCGTGTATGTTTCCAAAATGCACACACACCATGTAATATCCTTTAATATTTTACGGAAATTAAGTTACAAGTATATATATATATATATATATATATATATATATATATATATATATATATATATATATATATATATATATATATATATATGGGTTCCGTTCAGAAGCTCGAAATACTGAAATCTTGAATTTCAGTATTTCGAGCCCAAGAAGCCGAATCCACATAATAGCGAAAGTTTAGAAGCGTGGAATTTAAAACCTCAAATATCGGAGGTTTTGAATTTCACGCTTCTAAAGTTCTGCTATGGTTATGTATTCAGGTAAGTGTGTGTGTGTGTTAAGGGGTTTGGGTAGGGGCTGTGGTGTGTCAGTGTGTTCTGTTGCTGTGATGTGTGTGTGTGTGTGTGTGTGTGTGTGTGTGTGTGTGTGTGTGAAGAGAAAGTAGCTTTTGTGGTGGTGTTTTGTGTGCGTTTGTATGTAGTGCAACCTCTGAGAATATTTAAGTAAGGGGGGGTGTCATGTAGCAGAGTGATTGTGTGTGTTTGTGTGGTGGATGGTGTGTGTGTGTTTGTGTGTGTGTGTGTGTGTGTGTGTGTGTGTGTGTGTGTGTGTGTGTGTGTGTGTGTGTGTGTGTGTAAAACTGCAAAATTCAAAACTTCTGGTATTCGAGGTTTTGAATTTTGCGGTTTTTAGTTTTCGTTGTTTTGTGGATTCCACTTTTTGGGCTTGAGATACTGAAATTCAAGATTTCAGTATTTTGAGCTTCTGAATGGAACCCCTATATATATATATATATATATATATATATATATATATATATATATATATATATATATACATATATGTATATGTATGTATATATATATATATATATATTTACACACATATATAAATATATACTTATACATACACAGTGGTAAGTATTTCAGTTCAGATAAGTTCCACTGCAAGCATCTTCACATGTCTGTAGCACTAGCATTGGCTACCTGTAATATGAGTAGTGAAAGGGTAGAGGTCAGAGAGGTCAGAGATGCATAGCCTCTTTACAATTTAACTTTAGCTAACTTGCTGTTGTCCATTTATCTCAAAGTAATAATTTACTTAACGCATGCTTACAGTTGTAAAAAGGTTTTTAATACTGCACACTAAGTGTAGCCATGGAAAAGAAAAAGTTAGATATCATCCACATAAATACATACATATATTTGTATATATTTATATATTATATATATATATATATATATATATATATATATATATATATATATATATATTGCTATTTAAGATGTGTGTAAAAGAGCAATAATTTTAAGAAATGCAAATTGGGAAAATCTGATATAATTCATTGAAAATCCCAACATCTTTTTTTGTATTTTATAATGTTACACTTCAATTCTGCATTTTGTAGGCAGCTAATAAAACGCAAAGATAACCACACAAAATAAAATTAAGATACATAGAAGAAGGGTAAACTTTCCACTTGGAAAGAGAAACAATGAATCGTCTCAAAAGCAATCCAAAGGTGAGCCAGGTGAGGTACCACTTCATTATCAAAGCAGATCCATACCATTTTTTTAACTGTTTTGTCTTTAGTAGCCAAGCCAATACCTGCTTACATAGATCATTCAATAAATTCATTAAAATCTTGTTAATGTGAATAGTTTTAGTCTTCCCTGTTTTAGCTGTAGTCTGTTACTCAAAAATAACAAAATATATAAAAATCCCTTTTAATTAAAAAAAAAAATTCATCACATTATATTATGATATGAGGAACATTGAAGGATTAAATTATTCTAATAGGCAGTGTTCAGAATGGATGGTGAGAAAGAGAATGAAAAAGATAGACAGACAGACAGGCATGCAGAGACAAGCAGAGAAACAGCGAGACCACTTCAAACTCCAATTTGGCCTCTGTATATGTTTGTTCCCATACTTGTAGATGAACCTGATCCCTGTGGCAAAGACCACTATCTCAATAAACAAATCTAAAACAAATAAATAAAAATAAAGTCTTCTAATGCTCTTAGTCCTCTGCACTGGATCATGTCCACTATATTTGGGTCTATATTAAATCAGCGAGCGCTTAGAAAAGCGAACACTGATTTATCAACCCCATGTAAGTGAAAGCTTACAATCCCAAACACTCAGAACAGCGATTTTTTTCCCAGAGAAAAAAATTGCTGTTCCAAAAAAGAAAAAAAAAATAACAAAACTTTAAAACATTACATAAAGTGGGGGGCTTTGCCCCTACACCCCCCAACATGGGGGGCCGTACCCCCCACACCACCCCTACTTAAATATACCAACTCCAAGATCGCACTACAGTGACAAAAAAGAAAATACCAAAGGCTGCCAAGCGATTTCTTTCCCAGGGAAAAAATTGCTTATATGCCATTTCGGTATTTTGCCATTCTGCGCTTTCAAGTTCGATCAGGATGCATTCGAAAGAATGCGTCTTTTATCATCTAATAGGGACCCCTATACTTACAGTGGCAGAAATGGATACATCCACTACCTTCACAATGCAGAGGTGGATTCAGAATTCTTTGTGGCATGCGTGCTGCTAATCAGTAAATGAGGTAATATTTTTTGCTGCAGATAATTGTAACTAAAGCACTTCAGTTAGTTATACAAAAAAATGGTAAAAACTATCTTTCTGTGTATGTTTATCATCTTCCGTCATCTGTTCTCCTTAAGTAAGTTACTCTTACACACCTTAGTAAATATCACCAGTTGGTAATAGATGACGATTACCTAAACTGGTTAATTTCTACCATTACCCTACCAGGATCACTACTCATTTAGGTAACCTTTCTATCCTGGATACAAAACTACCAAGCAACTATGTTACCTTTCTTGAGCCAGACGGCTGCTTGGCACATGTGCCAAACACTCTGAAGTCAGTCTGAACACAAATGTGTGGTGTTGTTTCAGGGTGTACTATAACCCTATAACTCGTGCTGCTGGAGCCCAAAGAATTCCCCTCACTTTGTGATACATATATCTCAGAATTAATACAGAAAAAGTAGCAAGAGTAAGGCTAGAAGTGTAAACATTTCCTGTATATACATATATATATTTAGTTGCATATCCACTTTCACATTTGTCCGTTTTCTGACCAGTTCACAATTTGCTATCTATCACTCTTATAGCAAACTGTTTAGAAGCAGCCAGAACACTGATATAATATCATCTCTCTCTGTAGTGACAGTTGCCTCATATTTCTTCCTAACAAATATCTGTCTGATATCATTTTTATATCTAACCTTTCATACAAGCTGCCTTTCTTTCCTGTTTGCAAAAGTTTACCAGTTTAGCTTGTCTTGAATTTTAACCGAACTATTTCATAGGTTCATAGTGAACCCCTAAACAACACAAATACTCACCATGTAAAAACACACAGATATATATTTATATTTAGAGGGTATCCTTAACAATCCTGTATTGATTTGTGATTGACTACAATAGCTTTGTAAGAGAAGTTTTTATTTGAATTTTTATTTTATTTTTTACCACTGTTTTTAAGTGTTTGTAGCAAGAAAGTGATAGCTTGTAGACAAGAAGATTTACTTTTGATTTACATTTTGTTGTTTTGCCTTTAATTTTCACTGCTAGTTCTTAGAAAATGATAGGTTTTAGACAGGCAAACTCTAGCCATCCCAAGGGGCCTAGTCAGTTATAAATTCATCCAGACTGCAGAGAGGACAATCTACAGCTTATCTAACCAATCTTTGGTTTGTGATTTATTGATCTTTACTGCTAAAAAGAGGTGTGACTGTGAGCGATAGCGAGCTCCAGCTTTTGTGTGGCTTGTATGGTCACAGCAACAACTTCACTTTATTTTAATGTACGTACTTAATTTAATATTTAGCTGTATACTGTTTGTGTGAATTTTCTCATAGAAGTTAATTTCAAGTTCTCTTTGAATTCTGTGGTAACTAATTTTAATTATTTTTTTCTTTAGAATTTTTTATGCATTTGATAATGATTTGATAAAGCATAAATATCTTGCACAATGTAATAAATGCTGTTCATATTTAAAGGTAACAGCTGATAACAGTGGTGATCTGTGTTCCTTATATCAAAAGTTGGATGATTTGCTTACCATTATTAAAAGTAAATCTAGATTTATTCATAACGACTGTACTTGTGCCATTGGCATGGCCTGGAGAACTCTTACATATATTAATAACTGGACTGGTGAGACAAATAATGTTAGGCAAAGAGTACGCAGAACACATTTAGGAAAGGATGTGTCTATTTTCAGTAAAGATCAGTCAACCCCTATGAAACAAGATAAGGCCACTGGCAAGTTTGGAATTCTGGGTAAAGTGTTCAACAATCTGAGGATTCAGAACCTACAGAAGGAAATGAAAAAAGACAGGAATAAAGAAGTTCACAACAAATAAGGTAGAAAAAGAAACTGGTAAATGTCTGTGTAGTAAAGAGAATACATACAAAATGGACACTGCAGCTTTGTGATGTAACACAAACCTTCAGTCTATAGAAAAAGGTATAATCTTTCCAAAAGAGAAGGTAGAAAAAAAAGGCAAAGGGCAGGTGAGAAGGAAGAAATCAAAATTTAATGTGGAAGGATTGAAAAACATTATTGTAAGAGAAAGCCAGACAATGACAATATGGCTCAAGCTGTGGGTGTGCAAAAATAGCTGGATGAGAAATGCATATGTGCAAATGTAATAAGTAACGCAATAAAAATAGTGGGATGAATGGGACTAATGGGGATGTAACCATTGATAGAGCAGATACTACTGAATTACAAGCTGGACATTCTTCAGATCTGGTCAGAAAAGATATTCTTGTAATTGGAGATTCAGTTATTAGAAGAACTGATACTTATATTTGCAGAGATGATAATGAACATCGAATAGTGTTATGCTTGCCAGGAGCAAAATTAGAAGAGGTGAGAAAGGCCTTGGAATGCCTTAATGTAAGGAAGTACTGATCTGTTTTTATTCATGTTGGTACAAATTATCTCAACCAAAACACAAGTGAGCCAGCAAAAAGTGTAGAAATCCCACTTAATGAAGTAAATGCATTATAACACAAATGATCTCATCCACAAGGACTTTCTGACTGTTAGTAGGGAACCTAGAGTCTCCTAGACAGCATAGTTTGTACAGGTATTAAGACATATTTTTCACAAATCACATATAGGAGAGTCATTTCACTGTGAATGAAAAAAACTTGGGGGGGAGGGTAAATACCTACATAAAAAGTCCCATTTTAAAAAATGGAAATGTGTAGAGTATTTGAGCCTAATTTCAAGCATACGTGTTTATACAGGATGGTGTGCACTTGTCAAGATCAGAAAGTGAATTTTTTCAGCAGATATTTTGCAATATTTGGCAAACACAAGGCAGGACTTTTGCCAGGTTGAAAATTTAACAGTTCACAGATAGCAACATTTGATGCATCTCTGATTGTTGTTAATGCTAGGAGAATTTTTTATTGGAAAATTTGCTACATTTCCATAAGGTTGAAGTTATTTTTTGTAAAACATGGTTAAATAACAATGACTGGTTATAAATGTTTTTATTATAACAGACATTGTAACAACAAATCAGGTGGAGGTGTTATGTTGTTGTTGTTGTTGTGTCTTTTGGCTTTTCCCAGTTAGGGATCGCCACAGCGGAACTCCGGTCCGCTAATGATTGGCAGTTAATTTTTACGTGCCGAGTTGCCAGCCCTGACGCACAACCTTCAACGAAGATATGCCCATTCACGCATTTCTCCACACAGAAGACGCTCTAGCTGAGAACTGAACGGGACAATGTCTTGCTGTGAGGTGACAATGCTACCGCAGATAATTATGAGACCTGTGATTATTACATGTTTAGTGACAACACCAATACTATAGACTGTGCAACTGTGACAATAAAACCAACCCTGGAACATATAACAATTGTTGAAGTTTATTACTCACCAAATTCAAGTGCTGATGAGATGACTTAGAGAAATTCATACATTTTTTTGCATGAAACACAGAAGAGAAGAATAACAGAGGCTGGGGACTAACATATAATCGATTCAGCAACATTAGTAAAAAAACTATTCACAATGTATATTCAGTAGCAACAACTGCTTCAGATTGTAAAAAAAAAAAAAAACTACCAGGGAACAGAACATACTAGGCATTGGCTGTGTTCCTAAAGAAATTACTGTCACTTCAAGTCAGGTTTTACCACAGCTGATGTACAGTGATCATGGGGTTATAAAGGTTAATTTGTTGCTAGATAATTCTGCCAAACTGAAATCTAAACCAATGCACAGAAGGTTAATTACAGATTATATGGAAGCAAAACAGTCACTATGTGAAACTAATTAGTGATGCGTTCAGTGCAAAAATGCAGAAGGAATGTGGAAAGTTTTGAAAGAGAAATTGTTTGAATGCAAAAAAATAGAAATGTTCAACATCAGTATCTAAGCACACATCAAGAGGATATAGTTCCATAAGAATGAGATACTTGATTAAAGTGAGACCCAAAAAAATATAAGAAAAGAAAAAGAGATCAAACTACAAATTTGAAAACCAAAATAAACAAGCTGGACGAACAAATTAAGCATAGTGTGAGACAAGATCAAGAAAAATTTGAAGAAAATGTATATAAAGATATTGACTGTATTAGGAAACTGTTTTACAGATACATAAGATGTAGAAGGAGTAAAAACATACAGATTGATAAATTGAGTGTAGATTTTAAAAATTTATTCTCAGACACAGTAGATTATAAATATATTTACATTTTCTGTAAAAATGTTTGGCTCAAAAAAGTTGTTTTAGTGACAGCCAGGTAACCTCAGATTCTGAAATTAGATTAGATTATACTGAAAAAGAACTATCTAAGCTGGAACCAAAAAAGCACAGGGAGGAGACGGAATTAGTAATAATGACCTGAGAGCACTTCAGCAAGACCTTACAGTACCATTATATTGATTATTTACTAGGTTGCATAAATCTGGGGAGATTCCTCAAGACTGCAGACAAACACTTATTAAACGTGTTTTTTTAAACGGGAAACATCTTTATTAAACCATCACTTACTACATAGGAAATCATACATTTATATAAATGTAAACAAACCACACTGACACAATCCTAGTTGCAAGCATTTTACATCATAAACCATACTGACACACTCCCAGATGCAAACATTATACATCACTTATAATCTACCCAATTTTTGTCACTCAGACATTACATAGCTCATTTAAGTCCTGCCGCCTTTTAAACCTCATTCCTCCCTTGTATGTATTGTTCCCACAATTTCCTTTTTTTTCCTTTGGAGTTTGTTCCTACCCCTTTCTAAAGATCTCAGTTCCAGCTGTTTTATCTCTGATACTATATTCACTACTTCCAGTATAGTTGCTTTAGATTTTGATTTCCATTTTTGACAGATGAAATCCTTGGTTATAGTCAAGGTGTCCCACAGGGCTCTGTCCTAGGCTCTTACTTGTTTAGATTGTATCTTTCAGACCTAATGTTGTCATCTGAGGTGTTCTACAGTCTGTATGCAGATGGCCTGAAATTGGATAAACTGATTACATGTGTTACAGATAAGGTGTGTCTGCAAAATAATTTGACTAAATTGACCATTTGGGCACAGGAGAATAATATGCTGATAAATACATAAAAAAATTAAGCATATGAGATTTGGGAGACAAATATTTAATACAGCACATAGTGATTGAAACTGTAGACTCATTTAAGGACCTGGGTATATCAGAAGATTCAGCTATGAGTTTTTCTAATCATATCACCCAATTGGTGAATGATAGTTATACAACTAGAGGTTGTATAAAAAGATTTATAAAGTCTAGGAAATCAAAAAATGATAAAGCCATTGTTTGTTAGTTACATTAGACCCAAACGAGTATAGAATAACAATATGGAAACCCTATAAGAAAACAAGCATGAGTAAACTGGAAAGAGTACAGCACAAATATACCAAGGGCATCCATGGATGTGAAAATTTAAGTTATTATGAAAGACTAAAATATCTGAACTTGTATAGTGTTTCTTACAGATATCTAAGACGAGAATTTAGTCAGGTATATAGGGCATTTAGGGACAACTACCTCTGGGAATGTTTGGGGTTAACAAAAAGTACTAGAGAATCATCAGATAACCCATGTAGAAGGTTCTATAGGAATGAGAAGTGCACTAACTGGTTCTCTGACAGAGTAACTGATGCTTGGAACAGACTACAAAATTACATTAAAGCAACTGCTAGTTTAGATATTTTTAAAAACAGCCTGGATTACTTATTATGGGAACAAGTGTTTTGGTATATTCCCAAGCTAGAAGGGCATTAATGCCTGTGCTATAAATATTTGTACGTATGCATGTATGTATTTTCTAGCAACTGTTTTTTTTGGCAGCCACCATTATTAGACACAGCAAGACCTTACCATGCCTAGGCAATTCTGATTCTGTATCATAGCTCAGAAAAATCATCTCCCTCATCCCACCAATCTGCCCACCCGGCATCTCTGACAGTGCATCCTGCAGGGAGTCCTTAAAGTCTGCCAACTCACCAGACTCCCAAAAATATGTTTCCAACTATCTCTTTCTTACCCTTCACCCCTCCAACATTTGGGAAAGGGGAGTCAGAGAAACTCAGTCATACAAACTCTCAAGTCTACTTTCATGTAATGGAAAAATAATGGAGAAGGTAATATTGGGTAACTAACTGGCAAAATTAGAAAGGTTAGCATTTGAAACCATATATCAGCATGCACATAGTGAAAATAGATCTATTACAATGTGTAACATGATATTCTATAACAATATAATAGCTATGAATGAAAAATTGTGCTGTGATGTAATTTATGCAGATTTAACCTTAGCATTTGACAGGTTCATACAGAAAACACTGATCAATAAATTAGAACAACTAGGTATTGATGTACTCTTGATAAGATGGATAGCTGCATGGCTTACAACTAGGACATGGAAAGTATCATACAGCAACTAGAGCAGTGAAATCCTTGGTTAAAGTCAGGGTGTCTTACAGGGATCTGTCCTTGGCCCATATTTGTTTACATTGTATCTCTCAGATCTATCTTTTTCATCTGAGGTGTTCTGCAGTCTGTATGCAGATGACTTGAAATTGGGTAAACTGATTACATGTGTTACAGATAGAGCATGACTGCAAAAGGACTAAATTGACCATTTGGGCACAGAAAAATAATATGCTGATAAATACATCAAAAACTAAGCATATAACATTTGGGAGACCTAAACTAAAAGGTGAATGGCTAAATTCTCGAAAGCCGGCAATGTCAAATCTGACATTGTCGACACGAGAATAGTGAAACTGCAGAACATTGAACAAGTAAACGGAAATCTCTGTAAGGGGAGATTTCTGTTTACTTCAATGTAGCGCCATGTTGGAATTGGTATATTTAAGTAGCGGGGGGTGTGGGGGTTGCAGTGGGCTTGCCCCCCTGCCTACACTGTTTAGTTTTCTTTTTTGTTGTTTTTATCTTTTTTTTCTGAACATTCGATGATTTAGCAGTTCGATCACTAAAGGTCGACCTTTAGTGATTCAAACTGTTAAATATTCGATGTTTTAATATAGACCCGAATATTTAATACATCACACAGTGATTGAAACTGTAGCTTCATTTAAAGACCTGGGTATATGGGTAGATTCAGCTTTGAGTGTTTCTAAACATATCAACCAATTGGTTAATGATAGTGTGACAAACCTCCACTGGACCTGTAATCAAGAAGCCTCAATCCTCATCACTGGCAACAGTGGGGAAGATGACAAATATACACACAGTATTTCCAGATGCAGCTCTCTGCATCAAGTGCAATTTCCTTTAAGAGCACACAGAGACCACAGTCAGACCAGGAGTGGTTTCTCCCTCTTTCTTCGGATCCCCGGTAAAACTCTTCATTGGCAGAGCTATAGAGTTGAGATCCCAGCTAAGTGGCCAAGTCAAGACATCCAGCACCCTTTCTGTCCAACCAGTGTCCCTGCCAAGTAGCTGACACACACACTCTTTGAGATTTGATTTATACACACACACACATACACCTGAAAAAGGTTGGCACAGGTTTAATAGCTATGCCCCCTTTTGTCCAGACTATAAAGTAGTTATCACTGCCACCAGCTAACTCCTTATCAGCAACTTTTTAAGGCCCTTAAGAAAGGGTGCCCAATCCTACTGTGTAATATTAATATTAATACAAATGGTAGTTTGACCAAGAGCAAGGCTATTAGGAGTGGCCCCATAGTGCCATCAAATAAGTATGCAAGTGCTCTCAAAACTTAAATATCTCTACACAGAACACCCACAATGAAAAGTTTAAATATATTTAATAATAAATAATAAAAGAACAAGACAATACTAAATATATATTCACAGTGACATCAGAGTTCAAAATCACATGAAATATTTAAAACAACATTACAGAACAGTCTCAAATAAATAAAAAAAAATATCTAAACTAAGCTTCGCTAGATTCCTGACTGAGTATAAGAGAATTACTATATGCGAAGAACTTACTATTATAGAGCAAGGCAAATGTTGTGGTGAATGGTTCTTGTGAGGTCCAAGACAGAATACAGAATGCCCTGTCTCTCTAAGAGACTTCTCAGACTAATATCTCAAATATTACTGCTTGGGATAACTTGCAGAATAACATCATTTCTTGTCATCTGACTCTATCCCAGGTAAAAGCCCCACTGCTGGAAGCTAGCAGTATTTAGCATCTACCTGTGAAAATACATAAACCCCAGATCTTCAGCCGATGATAGAAGTCATAAAACAATTACATTCCTTCATGATTTCAAAACTAGCAATTAATTCACTCTGAAGACAAGCTTCTCAGCACAGACATTGTATCTCCTGCCTAGCCTATAATGTAATTTAATTTCAGTAACTTTTTTGAAGTTAACCTCCTATATTCCAGTTTCCACTGTTAAAATATATACATTCAAATAGTTACAATAGTGCATGTACATTTCTGTTATTTTCCAGTAGGGCACACTGTGGTTACATTTTAAACACAAGCACTTTATAAAATACCTTTTCAACACACACTTCTGTACCAGCAGTTTGATATATGCATGACATACAGTTCTAATACATTGGTAATGCAAGCATCTTATATCTTATATTAGATCTCCTTCATATACCATCTACTTAGAGGTGATTTCTGCCTAGCATACTAAGCCATGTCCAACCCAGAGCTGTTGGACATGCTACACTTAGAAAAATCCCAATCCCTGCGGGCCACACGCTCCAGAGATGTTAACCTTGTCACCACAATAAACAGAACTTGCTGGAGGGATAGGTTCCTGTCTCAGAGACATCCCATACTCTGGAACAAGCTACCCATTAATGTCAAACAGAGCACCTCACTGGCCCTGTTTAAGAAAATTCTGGACAACTGGATGGGGAATAGGAAATTTACCCCTGGGATCATTTCTGTGGCAATGCTCGACAGGTTCACAGGTAAATGGATTTTTTTTGGGTGGCTAAAGCCAGGGAAACTTTATGGCTAGGCTTATACAGGACCTGGGGCTGATAGCCTAGTATCTACCTATGAACCTATGTTGATATTCACAATTGGCATATAATTATTTACAAAATTCCAGATAGCTGTGCTGGCAGTATCTCCCTTTGTCACAGATAGTTATAGAACTATAGGTTGTATAAAAAGATGTATAATGTTTAGGAAATCGGAAATGATGGAGTCATTGTTTGCTAGTTATATTAGACCTGGATATGGGTGTGGAATAACAATATGGAAACCTTACAAGAAAGCAAGCATAAGTAACCTGGAAAGAGTACAGCAGAGATATACCAAGACCATCCATGGATGTGAAAATTTAAGTTATTATGAAAGTCTAAAATATATGAATTTGTACAATGTCTCATATAGATATGTAAGAGGATACCTCATTCAGGTATAGTGGGTATTTAGGTGCTAATACCTGTAAGAGGATACCTTATTCAGGTATAGTGGGTATTTAGGTGCTAATACCTGTAAGAGGATACCTTATTCAGATATAGTGGGTATTTAGGTGCTAATACCTGTAAGAGGATACCTTATTCAGGTATAGTGGGTATTTAGGTGCTAATACCTGTAAGAGGATACCTTATTCAGGTATAGTGGGTATTTAGGTACTAATACCTGTAAGAGGATACCTTATTCAGGTATAGTGGGTATTTAGGTGCTAATACCTGTAAGAGGATACCTTATTCAGGTATAGTGGGTATTTAGGTGCTAATACCTGTAAGAGGATACCTTATTCAGGTATAGTGGGTATTTAGGTGCTAATACCTGTAAGAGGATACCTTATTCAGGTATAGTGGGTATTTAGGTGCTAATACCTGTAAGAGGATACCTTATTCAGGTATAGTGGGTATTTAGGTACTAATACCTGTAAGAGGATACCTCATTCAGGTATAGTGGGTATTTAGGTGCTAATACCTGTAAGAGGATACCTCATTCAGGTATAGTGGGTATTTAGGTGCTAATACCTGTAAGAGGATACCTCATTCAGGTATAGTGGGTATTTAGGTGCTAATACCTGTAAGAGGATACCTTATTCAGGTATAGTGGGTATTTAGGTGCTAATACCTGTAAGAGGATACCTTATTCAGGTATAGTGGGTATTTAGGTGCTAATACCTGTAAGAGGATACATTATTCAGGTATAGTGGGTATTTAGGTGCTAATACCTGTAAGAGGATACCTTATTCAGGTATAGTGGGTATTTAGGTGCTAATACCTGTAAGAGGATACCTTATTCAGGTATAGTGGGTATTTAGGTGCTAATACCTGTAAGAGGATACCTTATTCAGGTATAGTGGGTATTTAGGTGCTAATACCTGTAAGAGGATACCTTATTCAGGTATAGTGGGTATTTAGGTGCTAATACCTGTAAGAGGATACCTTATTCAGGTATAGTGGGTATTTAGGTGCTAATACCTGTAAGAGGATACCTCATTCAGGTATAGTGGGTATTTAGGTGCTAATACCTGTAAGAGGATACCTTATTCAGGTATAGTGGGTATTTAGGTGCTAATACCTGTAAGAGGATACCTTATTCAGGTATAGTGGGTATTTAGGTGCTAATACCTCTGGCAATGTTTGTGGTTATCAAAAAGTAGTGCAGAATCATCAGATACAGGACATTTTGACCCTACTGATTCGACCTCAGACAATTCACCCCCAGCCGTTTTGACCCCAGACAATTTGACCCAGCAAAATATTACCTTTCCACCTCTTGTTAAAGAAAAACTTAAAAAAAACATAGTTAAGAAAAGAAATGAGAAAAAGACGAGTTCCGTAGTTATGCTTTACAAAATGAACGTGTGGCCAGTATGAAGGGAAAATAACTTTTTATAAGTAACCAATGGAAAAAAAATATACAATATACTATACATATAAGGTGGCCATGGTGGTGCAGCGGTTAGCATTGTCGCCTCACAGCAAGAGGTTCTCTGGTTCGATTCCCAGCTGGGGTGCCTTCTGTGTGGAGTCTGCATGCCCACCCTGTGGTCGCATGGCTTTCCTCCGGGTGCTCCGGTTTCCTCCCACATCTCAAAGACATGCTGTAGGTGGATTGGACACTCTAAATTGGCCCTAGGTGTGTGTGTGTCCGTGTGTGTGCCTTCTGTGGAAGGTTGGGCACCGGGCTGGCAACTTGACACTGTAAAACTCCACTGCCAATCATGAGCAGACAGGTGATCTGCTGTGTCAACCCCTAACTGGGAAATGCTAGAAGAAGAAGATACATATAAATAGTATAAATGTATTTAATTAAGTATTAGAGCAACATTTAAATAAACATCAGAGTGAAAGAAATAATAAAATTTGTGCATCAGTACTGATTAAAAGAAAAGCATGAACTACCCAAAAAAGCACACATCAAGTTAAACAAGAAAAAAGAATGTCCATGTAATCACTTTATGAAAACACAAATGAATAGGAGAAATAACAAGTCAGGTAAAGCACATAAATAGTCACATTAAAATATATATTAAAATCAAAAAACTGAAAAGCAGACAGGAGCCTATTGGGCATTTTATAATCTAATTTCTTATACACGTAGTGACTTTGAAAAGGTATGCAGACGTTACCATTTCCATACAAACATCAAAAAGTGTATATTAAATAAAAAAATAAAAAAAAACGTACCATATAAAGTCATGTAATGGGAATAATCTTCAGATAAAAAGTAATTACATATTTAAATCCAAAAGAAGTACAAGGACGGGTAAAAAAAGAATCACATGTTAACAGACATACCAACAAAGCAGAAAATGTATATACTGCCACCTACTGGATACTAGTAAAACAACATCAGTAAAAAAAGTGAAAGGCAGAAAAAAAACGTAATGCAAGGCTCGAGTATAGATTCAGTGAAAGATGTCAAAAATTACCTCCAAAAGAAACTGAGAAAAAATAAGTCGAGGGATATCTGTACTGCTTTGCGAAATACAACCATGCACAGACAATAAAATGTTGGAGATGTGACGAAAGAACATCATATAACTTTAAAGCTAGACTTCATACACAAGTATCTACAAATTAGGTACTCAGTATATTAAATGAACATAGTTCAGGAAGTGACATGTCAGAAATAGAAGTTGAGAAGATAAAAACAACCCACAAGGAAGGGGCTGAAGACACAAATGAAATTCAAGCAATGATCATTAACACTGCAATAGAAGGAACTTCAGAAGCAGGGAACAGAAAACTACGAAAAAATCATATGATGAAAAAATAAAAGACAGAAAAGTAATGCAGCTCCAGCACAACCCATTGATTCAGCATCCATAATAATTCCAGAAAAATATAAAATATATGGAAAAAAGGAGAATTTTCTTCCATTTGACTCCAGAGAAGGAGATAAAAAAGAATTGTAATATTTGTACAAACAAGGATAGTTGGAGAATACTCCCCAAAACTCCAAAATAATCTGCACTTGTGCATTACATTCTGACACTCCACTCAACTGTTTTACAATGGGCTACCCCAGTGTATATCATCAGTTCTGCAAAACCACATTAACTTAAGGGCATGCTGGACAAAATGCTAGACAAACTGACAGTCACACAGCTGTACAGAGGTTTAACCCCCAGCTCATAACATGATGACTCCAGGCTGGCTCCTTGGCTGCTGCTTATTATATCTCTCAGACATTTCTGATTTACCCCCTGAGAATCTTATGTTTGTCTTGTAATCTTTGTACACTTGGAGGACAGCATTTGCCTCCTTAATGAGCACCAGTTCGCGTTTCTCCCATATGATATATGATATATGAAATACTTGCCTGTGAACAGGTTATTCGATTTCCGAAGCCCACTGGCAAACTTTTGTTAAGAATAGCATGGAATTAGAGAAATATACTACAACATAACATCAATAAACTATGTTTACAGCAGACTGTATCACTACATGCACACTAGCAAGCTTCCTGGTCTCATCTCCATAGTATTCATTGAAACCCCTGATGCTGTAGAACATAAATCTTAGTGAATAAGCTGAAGGTAATTTGTTTAGTTAAATTTCAGCTATCAATTGGTTATTAAGCTTTACAATTAATATATTTATTTATTTATTTCAGTTTGGTGACCGGGGAAGTCCACTGGGCCCAAGAGTGTTCGTTTTCAGTGGAGGCCCGGGGAGAAAAGCTCCAAATATAACATAAGCATTAAAGATATAAAAGTAAGTAAGTTACAAAAATAAAGTACAGTTTACATGAATGAACATTCTGTATCAGGCTTAGTTGACAAAAGACAATTTTGATGTATCGGGAAGGCTGTACTGTGGAGATTAATTTAGGAAATATCATCATAACATTATACATAACAACTGATTAAAGTAAGGAAACAGTTTACATGCATTCATTCATTCATGCATTCATATATATATATATATATATATATATATATATATATATATATATATATAGTTCCCCTTCACAAGATCAAATATATGAATACTTGAAACTCATAAGCCCGAGCCCAAAATCTCAAGTATTCATATACTCGAAATTGTGAAGGGGCACAAAAGGAAAGTAAAAAACACTTTTTATAATGTTTACCCCCCACACCCCCCTAGTTAAATATACCAACTCTGAGATCGCACTACAGCAAAGGAGATGGAAATGTACCATTACGTGCTATATGTATAAGCGCACAATGGGACACTTTCCATTCCTCCGCTGAAGTGCGGTCATGAAACCTGCACATTAAGGAAGGAACAGTACAGGGGGATCCAGCCCCCTACAAAAAGGTAAGTAAAACCCTTAATCTAATTGTTTACACTTCCCGTTCACAATTTCGAATATTGTCCTGACATTTTGAGTACTGTCTGGGATTCTTCATGGGCTTCTCTTTTACAACTAAAGGCTGAGTGCTGCATCGATCTGTACAGGCAGGATATAAACTGTAGCAACTTTTTACTACTACTTGTAGCAAGCAGTCTGCTACTGTTTAAAATAATTTTTTTCAGCTAAAACTGGAGCACCATAGTTCTTCATGCAGGCAAAGTATAAACTGCAGCAAATGTTTACTATATTTGTAGCAAGCAGTTTGCTACAGTTAAAAAGAAGAAATCATTTTTTTTAATTAAAAATGTGGAAGGAAGGTTGGGGCAGGGCATAGAAAAGGGACTTGAATGGTTGGAGTGGAACAGATTTTTTTTTTGCAGTCTTCAATGGAAGAAGTTTGGGGGTGTGTGCCTCTAACTATAATAAGCTGATGGCTTTGCTTGTCAATGAAAAGCTTACGGAGTGAATCTAATTGTAATAAGATGGTGGCTGGGGTGTGTGGATTTTTTTTTTTTTTGCTCTGATGGGTTAGGGCATTGGTTTTTAATACCAGCACTGGGTGGATTTTTTTTTTTTTTTGCTCTGACGGGTTAGGGCATTGGTTTTTAATACAAGCACTGGTTCAGTGAGCTACCCTTCTGACATTTACACGTGTACAAAAGTGGCAAGATGCAAACAAGCAGCGACCAGCCGTAAAGGGCTGACTGCAGTCTTTATACTTGTTTTTTGTCCAGATGAAGGGGTGGAAAAGGGAAAGCAAGCAGAGAAAACCATACAAGGGAAACGGGTATGGAATGAATATAATGTGGGAGAAAAAGGAAGAGAAATATTTGTTTTCTGGGACAGTTAACCATTTTCTATTTTCAAAGAAGTTAAAGTGGGAAAGGGTTTAAGGGAAGATGAAGGTATGTAAGATGGTAAAGGTAGGTAGCAGGGCAATACATAACACAGGTAAGACTGATAGAGGGGGGACAAAAGGAGTTATAGATAGCAGAAAAAACAAGGCAAGGCATGATGCAAGGTGATGGTGAGGACTGGACAACAGAGAGGGCAGGGCAATGACAAGAGGCAAAGCACAAAATGAAAGGGAACACTGGCATGGCAAATAAGGTGGGTATGTCTTCCAAAGCACCCCGCCTCTCTTATCCCGTCATATGCCACCTTTTGCTTCCTTTTTAATGGGTTCTGGTTCACATATGGTGCCCATGGTGGATGGGATGTGAATCTGCAAGTTTCAAAAGAAGTCCTTCCAGGTGGCCAATGGAAGTTTTGATTCAGTGGTCAGCCAGCTCATGCACTACTTCTACTATCTGCCTATTGGAGACAAATGAGCCACCTCTGGCAGAGCCGCCAGCAGGATCAACAGAACTCCCTGCTGACGAATGCCCACCATGGGCAACAGGAGATCCTATGAGCCTCCCTGAGAAAAGGACCTACAAGGTGGCCCTCAATGGCAATAGTACAGAGGTTATGGTCAGTGAGTGTCTTTGGGGGCTAGTAGTACAGGGCAGAACCACAGATACTGCCATTGCAATTGCTAAACAGGAATGCAAAATCAACATCAATCTCTTTTTTCATTTTCTACATGGGGTCAGGGTATTGTATCAGCTGTTGCCATCTCTCTCTCTCTCTGTCTGTCTCTCGCTCTCTCTGTCTGTCTCTCTCTCTTGCTCTCTCTCTCTGTCTCACTCTCTCTCGCTCTCTCTCCAATGCCATTCTCCTACTGTCTTTGACAATAATGCCAGACTTTCAGAGGTATGCTCTCATACAATCCATCAATCTCTTTGCTGAACACCCTTGTTTCCTCTTGCTTTCATCCTGTCTGCCCTAAAGCTTCTTCACCAGATTGTCTTCCACTTTCTTGCATGTGTGCCAAACCACAGTAATCTGCTCTCTTTGACCTTCTCTACAATTGGATCTGCTTGGGTTTCTGCTCTGATGTCCTCATTTCTTTGTCTGTCCCACAGTGTGCACCCTACCACCTGTCTCAGGCACATCATTTCTGTCACCTCTAGATTCCTCAACTGCTCTGCATGTACTGCCAAGGTTTCTGTACCATACAGTAATACTGGTCATACCACCGTTCTGTACACCTTTCAGTTTTTTGGGCATTGCTCTGTTACACAGTACCCCCAATATTCTCTGTAATTTGGCTGCAGTATTTCTGATTCTAGCTTTGACCTCCCGATTCAGAATTCCCTTCTATTCAACTACCTTTCCCAGGTACTTGAAACTATTAACCTGCTCGGCTATTTTCCACTCTATCTCACTTTTCAGCTTTTTCTAATTTCTTCCATTTGCTGCCATGACAACTGTCTTACCTGTACTCAGTTTCATCCCATTTGCTTTCAATTTTACATTCCATCCACCTATCATTTGATGAAATTCTTGCTCTGAGTCTGCCTGTATTTCCACATCGTCTGTCTACAGCACCTTTGCTGACCTCTCCCCTTTCACCTGTTAGCTGCTGTAGTCCATCACCAGTATAATCAACAGAGGACTCTGAGCTAAACCCTGAAGCACACCCACTCTTACTAGGAACCCCTCTGTGAGTCTGAACTCTGCTTGTACTCGTGTCATTGGGCTCTTCTACATAGTCTGCACTAATTCTATGAATGATTCACAGAATGGTCCAAATAATTCTTTGGGACCTTGATATCTGCTTTCTTCTACACTAGGAATGGTCAGTTGGACTCTTTCGTCACCTCTAGCTTCTTATCATCTATCTATCTCACTGAAAACATCAGGAAGGTTGTGCTGCATCCTGATCTAAATCCAAACTGTTCATCTCCCACCTTACTTTCTACTACTCCAGCACAGACATAAAATAAAAGGAGAAAAAAATATAACAAGCAGAGCAAAATAAATTAAAAAGAAAGGATAACAGCAAAGAGGAGGGGGATGCTGCATGACTTGCAATGTGATTTGAATATATAAATTAAATGAACTGCACCATTGCTAGCTTTACACAATGTAGGTGAGAAGCACAGCTGGCTAATACAAAGCAAGTTACATCAACCTACATATACTGGACAGATGAAATATTGGAGGGTATAGTAGCTGTAAAACGTTGTGAATTTCATTCAGTTGGTAAATGTCTCACTGTGATTACTGTGCAGCTTCTAATATACCACTGAGATATGTGCAGTTAGGTATAAACTGAGCTGCTGACATAGCATATTACCTGACTATGTACTGTTAATGGTTTCTACATGGCTTAGACAGAAGAGCACTTTACAACGTGAAACATTTCATGCAGTAAACTTTTCTACCAGTTTAATTTCTCCAAGTCTTTTTGGTTTCTAGTACCATGACAGGAATGGATCCTATTCCTAAGTCAAAGTATGATTAAAGTTCATGAAATTAGTATTTTTTTAGGCTTTGATGTTAACCAAAAGTACTCATTTCAGCAACTATATTTATGCTTTTTCCACATTTCTTGCCTTCTCATCTGATCCCTCTCCTTATATTATTTCATTTTTGGCACATTCATTTGTTGCATGATTTTTGTCCTCTTCTGGTTTAATTTCCATTTCTGATTGACACCAATATGCTTTAGCTAAACAAAGCAGGGAAGTCATCATAGACTTGTTCTCCTCATGTTTTGAAGCTTTCACTCTGGATCTGCTGAAGTCAGCAGATATGTATGTTGTCCTATAACATTGCTACAAGTAATCAGTTTCAAGGAGCCCCATACCTCCGGCAGAGTAAGGAATATATAATATTGGTATGTGCTGATTTTTATATATCATTTGATAAGAGTGAAGCATTTTTCTTGTTTTACTGTACAACTGATCCAATACCTTTTGGACCCAGTCAAAACTGTAAGATAGAACAGGAAGAGCAAATTGGTTTATAGTCTGGTTTTTGTTCCTAGATGTCAGGGCTGTTTTCAGTATTAATTTTAGTCTGTCAAAGTATTCCTTACTGAGTTTTGTTCACATTTGTCCATGTTTTATTGTTGATCCTTCATCAGTTACCAAATATTCATGCACTCCTTCCTGCTTAAGTTCATTTATATCACATCCCTGTCTCATACTCATATTTCCTTGGTGCTGGAATTTTCCAGCGTTAAATGTTGCTTTTCCACATTTATCAAGACCAAATGGCATTCTTATATCATCTGAGAAAGTTTTAACCACTTGCAGTTATCATCTGAGAAAGTTTTAACCACTTGCAGTTATGCTTTCAGTTCTTTATCTGATGAACTATAGAGTTTTAAATTATCCACAAAAACAAGACGAGAAGTCTTTACACTTGGTTGTTTTCTGGGAGCCAATTTATAACTATGACCTAATTTATTAAGTGGACAGCTTAGTAGGTTAAGGGCAAGACAAAAGAGCAGTGGTGACAGAATTACCCTGGAATGTTGCCCTTTAAATTTTTATCCTTAGGTCAATAATTTGTCCTTTATCATGGCTTAACTGCAAAGTGGTTTGCCACTTTTTCATGGTCACTGTAATGTAATTGATCAGTGTAATATGTATTTTATATATCTGTAAGCACTCCTTTATCCATGAATATGGGATGCTGTCAAATGCCTTTTTGTAATCTTTCCATGTCATACTTAGATTCTTTCCCCTTTTCACAATTCTCCATTATTACTTTATTTAACAAAAGATCATCTGTTTCATATGAATTTCTTTTGTTACTCTTTTGTTCTATTGCCATAATTGAGTTTTCTACTAAATAACTATAAATTCTGTCAGCATCAGTTCTAGTATATAGTTTATACATCATTGTTAGGCAAGTTATTGGTCTATAGTTTTTAGAATAGTTTGCAGGTTTGCAGCAGGACTATTGTTTTTTCCTGTTGTTAACCAGGTTGCTATCTATTCGGAATGCATACGTTCATAGGTTTGTAGGTGTGTACTAGGCTAACGGCCTTGGAGCCTTTACAAGCCTAGTCCATAGGATTACCCTGGCATTTAATTAGTTCTTACTCAGGGCTAAATATCCCATTTCATATGCTATACATTTAAACTTCTTACTGTTTATTTTACTTCCTTTATCCATTCAGTATCCCTGTTATGCTCCACAGGGTCTTCATATACATTTGTCCAAAATATGTCTATTTCTTTTTTTTTTAGTGGTATTTATATTCCTTTTACTGTCCTTCTGATTTCTCTATAAGACTTTTTGGGGTCATCAATGAATTGGTTATTTTGTACTTTGCCTTTATATTTATCTGTATATTTTCTAAGTTGTTTTATGCCTGTGCTGATATCTTTAGTTTATTATTTTCAATAGTGTTCCTGGTCTGTACTTATAGTGCACATTGCTTTTATCACGTCTATCTTTCGAAGTATTTTTGTTGATCTGTTTCGTCTTCTGTACTCTTCTAACCATGACACTTCTTGTCTTAATTGCTTTACAGTTTTCTCTACTCAATGCTTCCATGAAGGCATCGCCTTCCCTTCCTTGCCTTTACTGCCCCGTGTTTCTGTTGTAAGACTTTATCTGTTATTAATTTAGCTACACAGCAATATATCCTATTTACTTCTGTTGTATCACATGAATTTCTTTTAACTGTCTTGATTACTGTGTTTATTTGTTTTATTGGACTTCTAACGCTGTGGATTTTATTGACTTTCTCTAATATATTTCTTTCATCAATCTTAATATATTTATTCATCTCTATTAAATCAAGCAACTCTTCCCTTAGATAATTTTCTTCTAAAATGAGAGCATGTTCTTTGTTCTCCGTTTCCTGCGAGCATTCTACAGAAAGTTCCAGAACATCTTCCTGTGACATTCTACAGAAAGTTCCAGAACAACTTCATGTGACATATTCACTACAGCTGTATCCAGATTCATCCATTGCTCTTTCATGTGGGAACTCACAGGCCTATCACTCCACAACATTGACTGCATCAGAGTTGCCACCATTTCCTGCTCCACCCCTCCCCTTCCTATGCAACTCCAACTGAATTTTTGTACTGGATTCCTGCTGAAAGAGTATCTTAATGTGGCAAGTGATGACATGCTTCCCATTGCACCTGTTTCTCTTTAATTTGGGGACTAATCATTCCATCATGCTATGATGTTACCAGAGTTGGATTTTCTAGAATAAATCCTTCATTTCGCAGGTACTCCATAGCTTCAGTTTCTATTTCTTTAACGTCTCCGTTACTGATCTTCTTTTCTACTTTCCCCCTTTTTAAATTTTTTTATTGTGAAATGTTCCATGTCTGGATGCCTTTGTCTGTATTTCTCTTCAAACATCTCTGGTGTTGCTTTTTTTCATTGATTAGTTTTACTTTCTCCTTTGCATAAATTTCGTACCATATTAAACCTCTTCTTTCCTGTGTCCATATTTCTTCTTCAGATGTCTCCCACTCCACCTGTTTCTCCTTACTTTGGGGTCTCATTGTTCCATCATGCTGTAACATAACCTGTGTTAGACTTTATACACTAAATCCTTCACTTTGCAGGCATTCCATAACTTCAACTTCTATCTGTTTAATTTCTGCTTTACTATTCTTCTGTTCTACATTCGTCCTTTGTGATCTTATTTTTTGTATTGTGAAATTTTCCATATCTGGGTGCTTTTGCCTGTATTTCTCTCCAAATATCTGTGAAACTGCTTTTTATGTATTGATTGATTAATTTGGGTTTCATAGGTTCATAGGTGTATACTACGCTAATGACCACTAGGTGCCCTAAAAGTCCAGCCATGCAACCCCAAATGTTACCCACAAATTTGATTTATAGGGGTTGTTTTACTGACTGCCTCTCTCCATCAGTGACACAGGAGCCTGACCTGGGGTGAATTTCCGATTACCCATCCATAGATCCAAGTTATGATTAAATAGAGATAGGGAGGAATTCTGCTTCACATGGATGGGTAGCCTGTTCCAGAAATGGGAATTCTCTGAGGAGCATATCTGTCTCTCCAATATGTCCTGCAAGCAAAATTTAAGTCTTTTAATCTAGTAGTTCTGATGCTGTTTGTTTTGCAGATGTACAATTTTTATTTATCAAAACAGGGTCCAGGGATGCCTTGTATGTCAGACAAAGATCACCTCTCAGAAACCGGTATGATACTGAGTAAGGCCACAGAGCTTTGAGGTGCTCAGTGTAGGACATTGTGTTTACTCCCAGTATTTTTTTTATAAGGAACCTTTGTGGATATTCCGGTTGCTGCATGTCTCTAGTCAGGTACATACCAAGGGGGGCATTATACTCTATGATGGGCCTGATGAGGGCCGAGTACAGTGGTGTGATGACTTCTCTGGAACTAGATGCCATGCCCTTACTTATAACTTGAGCAACGCAGAATGATTTTCTTACTGTCTTGGACACAGGTAGTACTGCGTTCCACCTACACACATAACCCAGCAGTGGTCACCTGGTCATGTTGCCAGTCACACTGTCTGCTCATGTAACTGCAGCAGTACATCCAGACAACCACTGAAATATGAAATCTAATCATGTCCTTTTAATGTGCCCCACAAAAGCGAAGTGATTGGATGCTTGCAGCCATCATGGAAGGTTATGCCATGCTGTTCTTTATCAACGACTTTCATTAATGTTTTCCTTTTGCCTGTTAACTCCAACCACTGTTCTACCACTACAATAAGAGCTTTAAGAATGATTGCTCTAGTTTCTATAATACTTTCATTTGGTTAACTGATCCCATGGGGCAGGTGTTTTGTCAACTTAGATGGTGACGTCTCACTATTACCACAATGGCAGTGTGCCTTTACATCATCTGGGCACTAACTGTCATAAGAGCATATGCATTTGTCCCACCATCTTAAAAACTGTACACAACACATTACTACATATTAAATTGTCTACCTAATTATGGTATCACCACCAATCTGCCCATACAACTGAACAAATATTCTTCCAAATGTTTTGTACTGACTTTAGACTGCTAACAATTCTGAGGCGAGAAATTTTCTTCTGAGATAATGTAACACCGCAAAGATATGTACAGAGTTTTGCACAAGGCAGATCTGAATTATCTATTGCAATGTCCATTTCATCTATCAGGCAGTACTGAACAGTTTGGCTAGATAAACCATCTTTCTGGACAATATGCTATTCTTTACACTAAAAAACTCTTACCTTAATCAAAATCTGGCTGTGTATTGCTCACTCTTATCATAGTGAATTTATATGAGTATTTGAGGAACAGCACTCCCAATCTATTCGGACCTTGAAAAATACATCAGCCACAACAAATGTTCATCCATCATGCAGCCAGCATTATCCACGTCACATGGCTGCACATGTAAGATTCAAACCTGGCCGGTTATTGCCCAATACCTGTCAATACCGGCGATTATTAAATTTCTTACAAATATTCGCCAGTGCTTAACCACCAATTCTACACCTAAATATATACCAGCAAACAAAACATACTACTTAAATGATGTATGCACATGCTGGCGTTTGATTACAATGTGCAAATGCAGAAATTATTGCACTATTGTGACAAGCCTCTGTACCACTTCACGGTAGCCAGCCTCACAGAGGTCCACTCACACCACAACACTACATGCAGCTGCAGCCAGATGCACTCATCTCACCGCTATCACAACACTCCTGAAGCTACGCAGGCTTCCACACACATGCAGCCTGCTGCCAATAATGCAGTCTGTACATCTCACTTCTGTCCTCAAAGACCAGTCCTAAAGACTGCAGCTGCAAAAAAACAACTAACAAACGCCACTACACTGCTGAATAATTTACTCAAGTCCAGGGTGAAATGCTGACACAACTAACAATCTCAGTTTTACTACACATTTAGATTCTCTATTGATCAACACATGCAAATTTTCAGACTGCTCTTAGCCATGACATTTCATGGAATTCCATCACTTCACTTTGTTAATGCCTGTATACTTACCCCATCATATAGTAATATCATTCTCTATATTGGAGATTGTAAAGTGGTGACTGGGGAAAGTGTAATTAGGCAGCATAGGATGGTGGTTTGTAGGATGACGCTGGTGATCAAGAAGAGGAGGAGGAGTGTGAGGGTAGCACCAAGGATCAAATGGTGGAAATTGAAAAAAGGGTAATTGTGAGGTGGAGTTCAGGGAAGAGTTAAGACTGGCACTGGGTGGCAGTGAAGAGTTACCAAATAGCTGGGTATCTACAGCAGAGCTAGTAAGGGAGACGGCTAGAAAGGTGCTTGGTATGACATCTTGACAGATGAAGGAGACATGGTGGTGGAATGAGGAAGTACAGGAGAGTATACAGAAAAAGAGGTTTCAAAGAAAAATTGGGATTGTCATAGAGATGAAGACAGTAGACAGGAGTATAAGGAGATGAGGTGCATGGCAAAGAGAGAGAGATGGTGAAGGCTAAGGATAAGGCGTATAGAGAGTTGTATGAAAGGTTGGACACTAAGGAGGGAGAAAAGGACCTGTACCAATTGTCTAGACAGAGGGACCGAGCTAGGAAAGATGTGCAGCAGGTAAAGGTGATAAAGGATAATGAGGGAAACGTACTCACAAGTGAGGAGAGTGTGTTGAGAAGATGGAAAGAGTACTTTGAGGGGTTGATGAATGAAGAGAATGAGAGGGAGAGAAGGTTGGATGATGTGGGGATAGTGAATCATGAAGTACAATGGATTAGCAAGGAGGAAGTAAGGATAGCTATGAAAAGGATGAAGAATGGAAAGGCTATTGGTCCAGATGACATACCTGTGGAAGCATGGAGGTGTTTAGGTGAAAGGGCAGTGGAGTTTTTAACCAGATTGTTTAATGAAATCTTGGAAAGTGAGAGGATGCCTGAGGAATGGAGAAAAAGTGTTTTGGTACCGATTGTTTATCAATAAGGGTGATGTGCAGAGCTGTAGTAACTACAGAGGGATTAAACTGATCAGTCACAGCATGAAGTTATGGGAAAGAGTAGTGGAAGCTAGGTTAAGAAGGGAGGTGATGATTAGTGATCAGCAGTATGGTTTCATGCCAGGAAAGAGCACTACAGATATGATGTTTGCTCTGAGAGTGTTGATGGAGAAGTACAGAGAATGTCAGAAGGAGTTGTTTTGTGTTTTTGTAGACTTAAGAGAAAGCATATGACAGGGTGCCTAGAGAGGAGTTGTGGTATTGTATGAGGAAGTTGGGAGGATCAGAGAAGTATGTAAGAGTGGTACAGGATATGTACGAGGGTAGTGTGACAGCGGTGAGGTCTGTGGTGTGAGTGATGGATGCGTTTAATATGGAGGTGGGATTACATCAAGGATCAGCTCTATGCCCTTTCTTATTTGCAATGGTGATGGACAGGTTGACAGACAAGATCAGACAGGAGTCCCTCTGGATTATGATGTTTGCAGATGACATTGTGATCTGTAGTGAGAGTAGGGAACAGGTGGAGGAGACACTGGAGAGATGGAGATATGCTCTAGAGAGAAGAGGAATGAAGGTCAGCAGGACTAAGACAGAATATATGTGTGTGAATGAGAGGGAGGATAGAGGAATGGTGAGGATGCAAGGAGTTGAGGTGATGAAGGTGGATGAGTTTAAATGCTTGTAATGGTGAGTGTGGAAGAGAGGTGAAGAAGAAAGTACAGGCAGGATGGAGTGGGTGGAGAAGAGTGTTAGGAGTGATTTGTGACAGATGAGTACCAGTGAGAGTGAAAGGGAAGGTCTACAAGAGGGTAATGAGACCAGCTATGTTATATGGGTTGGAGACAGTGGCATTGACAAAAAGGCAGGAGTTAGAGCTGGATGTGGCAGAGTTAAAGATGTTAAGATTTGCACTGGGTGTGACGAGGGTGAACAGGATTAGGAATTAGTATATTAGAGGGTCAGCCCAGGCTGGAAGGTTTGGAGACAAAGCCAGAGAGGCAAGATTACATTGATTTGGACATGTGCTGAGGAGGGATGCTGAGTATATTGGGAAAAAGATGCTAAGGATGAAGCTACCAGGTAACAGGAAAAGAGGAAGGCCTAAGATAAGGTTTATGGATGTGGTGAGAGAGGACATGCAGGTGGTTGGTGTGACAGAGCAAGATGCAGAGGACAGGAAGAAATGGAAACAGATGATCCGCTGTGGCAACCCCTAATGGGAACAGCTGAAAGAAGATGATGATTGTCTATATTCTAAGAGCTCCGCTAAGCAGTCCTATTTGAAAGCATGTGATGCAGTGAATAATGGTTGACAGTGCAATCCTAAACACATTCCTAGGCAGGTGTTTATATATACAGATTTGCTACATCTTGTGACATTTCTGGTTGGTCTTGGCAGTTTGACAACCCTTTCGTTACCAAGGTTGTGAACTGACTACCACCCACAGTTTCCACACACCATTTATCAATGCTGGCATGGTCCACCACAGTTAATGTGAGATTACTTGTGATAAGGCTGCTAGCATTCCTTTCCACACTACTCAATTATACTCCTTTTCAGACAAGCTCCTTACCAACCATCACCTCGTCTAGTCAGACACTACCGTACAAATTATGATCAAAGTGTATAAACATGCAACAGTAACACACTAAACATCCCATAAACATGCAACAGTAACACACTAAACATCCCATAAACATGCAACAGTAACACACTAAACATCCAATTCCGAGCGTCTAACAGAAGAATGCCAACTTGCATGCTTGACTCCTTTCACACAAACCACACACACATAGAAAAAGATTTAAATTATCCTTTACATGTAGCCTACTTGCATGACGAGTTTTTTCAAACCTTTACAAATGACATCAGTAACCCCTGACACAAGTCCGTTACATATGACTAAACTGAAACAGACATCTGTCATTTGTAATCACCCTCATGCCTAAGAAAGTTAACAGTTTCTGGAAATATATTTCTTCTCATCCACAGTCACCACGTAGTTTCTCCAAATGATGATGCCCTCAATACAAGACAACCTACTGGTGTATATTACCAAGACAACTGTAGACAAATGCTGAAAAACCAACTTGTACAGGGACTTAGTAACATATGTTTCACTAATTGTTCATCTGCTCTTTCAGCACTTGCAATACAGGACAAGCAGGACCCAATCTGCCACTGATGGCAAAACCAATATAATTCTTTTGTGACTGTCACTTGCCAAGGGCCCAGTGTAAAGAAAGACAAACATACAAATCTTATTCATGTTTAAAAAAAAAATAAGCCCTTCCACATCGCTGCTTTTAACAATGGCCACCCACTTCATAACAGGATTAATACAGTTAAGCGTTTCATGGCATACTCATTTATTCCAATTAGAAACATCTGGAACAACTTGCATGCTCGAATATTAATGTACAACTAATGAACAATGGTAACTGACCTATCACAATGCAGCATAATACATAAACCAGGTTACAATTAACGTGACAGTAATTAACACAGACTCAATAGCCCTAGGTCACCTACAAATCAGCCAGACAAGGGATGGAGAAATCAGATGAGGGCAGAAACTAAACCATTTCAAAATTAGTCTCTGAAGAGGGAGAAGGACCTGTAAAAAATAAGACCTGGGGTAGAACCATGCAAGAGTCTAAACGCAGCCCAGTAACGATGTAGTGCCACAGACTGACAAGAGGTGCACTCTCCCCTCAGATGGGCATGTGAACTAGCCACAGATCTACAACAATGCTTTATGCCTTCACCTCTTGAACTGCACTGATCCTACCATAACTCACCTGTTGAACTGCACTGATCCTACCATAACTCACCTGTTGAACTGCACTGACCCTACCATAACTGATGGGAACACAATAAGAGCAAGGATGATCAAGCCTGCAGGGTGGACAAGTGGCCTTCACAGGATTTCCCTTAAGATGAAGAAATAATGTCTTCATAGGAACAGGCAACATGCCCTAAACTGGCAACACTCGCTCCTCAGCTTTACCATGCACATACATGGCAGTAGACATAGCTAACCTCATGAGCTGACAGGTCACATGAGTACCTCAATCCCCTGTTGCCATCACATGTACGTGACATCCATACCTGTCCCCTAAGTTGCATCTCTAAAGAGCAGATCTGATATCCCCTCTCCAAGGACAAAAACATAGCAATGGTGGGATTGGACAACACACCTGGCTGAGTTATATATTGGCTCCAACCAAAATTAGTAACAACTGAGACTAGTGATAGTGTAAGTATTGGCTTCACAGCTGACTGGAAGATGGTCTATGTTGTCCCCTTGATCAAAAATGGTGATTCCACTGACCCTGGTGACTGTATCCATTTTTGCATGATCAGCCTTATTTGCAAGCCCATGGAGTGACTCATAGACCTCACTGTGTACAGCCTACATACATTTTTCCAGGCCTTTGGACATTATCCACAAACCTGACATCATTGACACACTCACCCAGCCAGGTAAGCCTGCAATAGCATGGTAGGTCGCTGACTGGCTCAGTGCTGGAACACCTACAGTCCAACTAGGGCAATCCAACTTCTCCAGCAGACCACTAACCAGTAGGGTTCCACAGGGAGCATGCCTGGGACCTTTTCTGCTAGGTACTATTTCTCATTAAGTAATATCCAAAAAGTAGTGTCTGTGGCTGACAGTTTGCAGAAGACAGCCTCTGTGAATCAAGGTTTTCATCTGCCCTATATGGAGCGGATGAAATCACTGTCACTTCTGTTTCATAATCAAAAATCATACGAGAGCTCTGCCTTGCCTCTAAGTCAGAAGGCACATGGTCTTTGCACTGTAATGACCTTCCCTTGGTATGTGACAGTACTATAATCTGCCAGATGGACTTGTGTTCCACAGAGAGTACCCGACCTGAGCACCTGAATTCTGAATCTTGTCTGAGCACCTCATTGGACTGCTTTGCATGCAGTGCATACAATTGGATGGGTAATGGTACTTTCACCTTGGGTGATCCACCAATGTCTCCTGGATAGGGACAATAGGTTATGATTGTGAAAACAAGACTAACACTTGACTATGCTTGTAAGGCTGTTATGGACATTAGATTGGCTCATAATAATTCATTATGCAAACTGCTAATGAACCCTGCTATCACTCTTTAATGGCAATATACAACTCACACACATTTACCCAGAGACAATATGCACTCAAAATCCAGATAAATATGTATAAGAGCAGAAACTCGAATGAGTAAAATAGATGTAGGGTAGGAAACATTCCGATTCAAATGGTGCTTACCCAGTTTGTGGTTACAGTTTCACTGTATTAGTCAGGATTTTCCTTACTTTTTCCAAACCTTGAAATGTGTCTTTCAGTCATGAGTGTCTTATCTGGACATTCACACTGAGTAAATATTTTTTGGAATTGTGGGTACTGACATGGGTTGAGTTTCCAATATGCCTCTTTTGGCTTTTATGACTTCCATCATTAGGTCATAGATGTAGTCAAACTTTAATTTCTCAAATATTGGTTTCACTACCCACTCCTGGTTTGCCCTAGGATACACCATGTTGTATCTAAGGTCTCCCTCTGGTGCTGAGTTTCGGGTAGGGAATCAGACCACTGCTTGTTCACAATTGAGCTTTTCGTTGTGATTGTTTGTGCCTTCATTCCTGCAAAACTGAAGTGCTCAAACTGTGGGCAGCACTTAAACAGTAATACACGGAACACCTCTAGGTCTGTGGGCAGTACTTAAACAATAATGCACGGAACACCTCTAGGTCTGTGGGCAGTACTTAAACAGTAATGCACGGAACACCTCTAGGCTGCCGGTGTTTCAGAACTTGGTAACCTGCTTTAAATTTTTAAGAACAAGTCGATTTGCAACAATCCTCTTCCATGCCCTGTGGCATGCATCATTTTCATCCAGCCACTTCTTCTCATCTTCATCAACAACTGGCATTTCATGAACGCAACATGTAACCTTCATTGTACACTGCAGGTGTGTTGGTCTATTACATCGTAGAGCAACGACAACCATTTCTCCGGTAGTACAACTTCATCACCTTCACACGTTTCAGCACACCACCACAGGTGATTGGAAACACTGTGGCACCGCTGAGGCAAATCATGTTTTCCTCTCCTTTTTCCAGCTGCTGTAATTTTCTTTATCAAGCTTTTGGCCACATACCACACATCAAACTGCTGATCCACTGCTGGGAATTCCTTGCGCATTAAAAATCTGATCCCCGGGTGTCAGTCTGCTGCCACAAAACTTACCTTAATATTCCTTGACAGCAAGTTAAACAGACACTGCTTGAAAGCTTTGTCCTCCAGTGCCACCAAAGACACCCCTGTGCCAACCTGCTCAAGTGCAAAATGAATGATGAATTCAGAATCTGGGTCTGTCACGCTCTAGCAGCTGTATGTGGCTGAATATCCCGGATTATCACATTGCCCGTCACCATCTATCCTTATTTCCTTACCCTCTGTACCTGCCAGTAGATGATTCTGATGCTGACTCCAGGTATGCTGTAGTACTGGGAACAAATTCTGTCTTTGGATGGTATAAAAGGTTGTCTCACTGATAAACTCCAGGCTGAAATATGCACAGAAATGCGCGATATGGGCATATGTACTTCCACTGAACAGAAGAGATGATGCGACTAGTAAGTTGCCAGCAGGCATTTGGCCTATTACCAGTTGACTTTGCCGCTGAAGAACTTCATGTCCACTAATGCAGGATACCTTCATAGATTCATATGATCCCAACTTTGTTTTTTTTTTTCCACTTCCACAGCACAACTTCAGCATTCCAGGCAGGTCAATTTTAACAACAGATAATCAGGGCAAGACTCAAAAACAATGAACTTTGGTTCACTTATCATCTTTTCATCTTCATACTCTTCCACCACTGTGTCTTCCATCACATTGGTCATCATGCTGTCAGAAGGGTCACTCCAATTTGGATCCTTTGCAGTATCATTTGTCCACAGAGAAGCTGAGGAGTCACTCTGCATGCTTCTGTTATTTACATTTGGTGTGAGCTTGATTGGAGTGCTGCAAGCCTGCATCTGAAGAGACATGTAGGCACTCGAGCTACATGTGGCTGCTTCACTGCAGGTATCATCCTCTTGTTGAAGACATGGGTTGACATTTGTTCTACAGGCATCCTCATCCATGGCACTGTGATCTTCTGGTGTTGCTGACATAGTCACTTTAGTCTGAACAACTTGGGATTTTCGGCAGTATGTGTGGTCCATCAACAGTGAACCTCCAACCTCTGGAAACTGTACAGCTGCATCCCTCATTTTCCATGGTCTTGTATTCTGATCCAGTAACTTCGCTTGAACTGCTACACTGTAGCCTTTCTTTTACCAGAACTTTGTTTGGCATGCTACTGTATTCCTTTCTACTGCAATCATTTCTATGGCTTCCACTACCCCTTCATATATTTGTACCTGTAAATAGAAGAAAATTACATATGAAATCCACACTGCATTGCAGCCTGTCATAACCTCAATAAAATAAGACCATTTACTAGAACTAACCTATTTTGGACAGGAACACATCTATCAGTATTTTGTTCCAAGCATGCTACTCAATTCACATTTGTATGTTTCACAATGTTACTGTCACTGACATTGTCTGAAGCATTATTATGACCTAAATAATTAATAATATTATATGATATAATATAATATAATATAATATAATATAATATAATATAATTAATAATTATAAATGACATATTATTATTAATGCTAATGCATTACATTACTTTTTATCATCACTACATGTAACTCTGCATCAGATATCAACAGGTAGTGTGTTCATTAGGCCAACTAAATTGGTCATTCCAATAGAAAAGCTATTGGAAATGGTATATGACTGTGAACCACAACTGTTCCCACTGCTGCAGTACTCCAGAAGTCCTTCAGTGACCATCAATCCCCAAAATAGTTACAGTACTTAACACTACACACAGTATTACCTCTGCCTTGAAGGACACTACAGCAAATGCACATTTTCCATTGGTCTCCATGCAGTACACACTCAGTCTATTGAAGCACTACTCATCTTTCTCTCCAAGCAAAATAGTCCTGCCTGCTCCAAAAGCCATAACCTTGGCAGTACAGCAATGCTTGATTACCAGTTCACATCGCACAGGTCTTTTCCCTACTTACCTCTACAGGTTCTGCCATCACAAGATGGTCTTCCAGGTGATCTTCAACCACAGCAGGCTCTGCTTCCTCATCCGCTGTCTCACTTTCATTCTACCTCTGGACACGGCTATTAGTCTGTGACAAGCAAACAAAACAGGCAATGGTCACATTACAACACTGACCCTGAACATTATCACTGCTGGATATATGTGGACCAGAAAATGAAATGACACTTACCTTGCATTGGCCATACAGTTGTTCATTCACAACATTGGGCCAGGTAGTCTGGGTTGTACTGAGATGTTCCACAATAAGCTGCAGGGGGTAGTGAAGACATTAACTGAGATGTTCCACAATAAGCTGCAGGGGGTAGTGAAGACATTAACTGAGATGTTCCACAATAAGCTGCAGGGGCTAGTGAAGACATTAATTGAGATGTTCCACAATAAGCTGCAGGGGGTAGTGAAGACATTAACTGAGATGTTCCACAATAAGCTGCAGGGGGTAGTGAAGACATTAACTGAGATGTTCCACAATAAGCTGCAGGGGGTAGTGAAGACATTAACTGAGATGTTCCACAATAAGCTGCAGGGGGTAGTGAAGACATTAACTGAGATGTTCCACAATAGGCTGCAGGGGGTAGTGAAGACATTAACTGAGATGTTCCACAATAAGCTGCAGGGGGTAGTGAAGACATTAACTGAGATGTTCCACAATAAGCTGCAGGGGGTAGTGAAGACATTAACTGAGATGTTCCACAATAAGCTGCAGGGGGTAGTGAAGACATTAACTGAGATGTTCCACAATAAGCTGCAGGGGGTAGTGAAGACATTAACTGAGATGTTCCACATTAAGCTGCAGGGGGTAGTGAAGACATTAACTGAGATGCTCCACAATAAGCTGCAGGGGGTAGTGAAGACATGAATGAGTGATACTCCAGAAGTGTTATAACAAACTCTACATGCCACACTAAGCAAATGCAAGTATCCCAAAAACAAGGACATAGGCCACTAATCTCACAGTTTCATGCTGTTTGTACTGCAACCTCTGTCCTGAAGATATTCTAGGATTTGTGGTTGAAAAAGTAAAAAGTGTAGGTACAGCTTCTTTAATTAGTAGATGAGCCAGATGCCTTGGCTTCATGTTATCTGGAAGTAGCTGACTCTTGTAGTCCAGCTCAAAGTGGTTCTCTGCAAAATGTTTGGAGCACAGGAAATGCCATGGTTTCAAACTGCTGAATTCTTCTTTCACAAATCTGCCTATACTACCAACATCTGTCCCACAGTTAATCATAGGTTCATAGGTAGGTACTAACTATCGGCCCTGGGGCCTATATAAGCCTAGCCAAAAAGCTTTCGCCACCCAAGAAAATTATTTTCCTGTGCCCCTGTTGAGCAGAGCCACAGAGGTGATCCCTGGGGTAAATTTCCTATTTCCCATCCAATCATCAAGATGTTTCTTGAAGAGTGCTAATGAGGAGCTTTGTTTGATATAGATAGATAGTTTGTTCCAGAGTATGGGAAGTCAGTGGGACAGGAATCTATCCCTCCAGCATGTTTTGTTTATTGTGGTGACAAGGTTTAGGTCCCTAGAGTGTGTAGCTCAAAGGGATTGGGATTTCTTTAGGTCTAACATGTCCAGCAGCTCTGGGTTTGACATAGCTTTATATGCTAGGCAGAGATCACCTCTGAGTAGGCAATATGCGATGGAGTAAAGCTGGAGTTTTTTTTAGACGGTCTGCTTAGGGCATCTGTTTGAGGCCAGGAATCCTCTTTGTGAGCTATTTCTGTGGCCTTTCCAGTTGTTGTAGATATCTTGTGAGGTACATACCAAAAGGGGTGTTGTACTCTATAATGGGTCTAATGAGTGATGAGTAGAGGGAAACAATTACCTCTTTTTCCTGGATGAGAAACCTTTTGTGATGAGATGTGCCATGTAGAAGGATTTCCTGACTACTGTGGTGATGTGATTATCAAAGGAGAGACTACTGTCCACCTGTGTCCCAAGGTCTCTTATCACACTTTCGGTGTTAAGTAGACTAACACCTATGTGGTAGCTCATGGGAACAGAGTTTTTACCAAAGGGGATGACAATGCACTTTTTGGCATTGAGCTTGAGGCCATGGCTTTGACGCCAGGCATCTGTTTCAGTGAGGCCCTTTTGTAGGATGTCCACATCGTTAGGAGTTTTGATTATGGCTCCTAGTTTGCAGTCATCTGTGAACTTTGTTAGCCAAAGACCTTCTGTGTTAACCTGTACTTCAGAAAAGTAGATACCAAACAGGAGAGGACCCAGGACTGAACCCTGTGGTATTCCACTTATCACTGGTCTGAAGTTGGATTTGAAGTCTGCTAGTTTCACAGTGTGGGTTCTGTCAGTGAGCCATTTGGCAACCCATCTTGTGACATAGGGAATTTATACCTAGTTTAGTGAGTTTATCTATCATTCCAGAGTGGGGATGGTGTCAAAAGCCTTCGCAAGATCTAGATAGGCTGTGTGAACCACCTTACCCTCATCTATGGCTTTGGTGACTGCTTCAAAGAAGTCTCTCAGGTTTAGGAGACATGATCTGCCTTTTACAAACCTGAACTTGGTGGAGTCCAAAGTTTTGAGATTACCAATGTCTTTGTTTATAAGTTCCATGATGATACGTTCCATGGTCTTACAGACCAGGCTCGTTAGGCTAATGGGGCGGTAGTTCCCAAGGTCCTTGGTGGCTTTCCCTTTGTGGAGTGGGATAACCATCGCTGTGCACCATTCAGTGGGCACAAAGCCTGAGGTGAGGCTATGATTGAACATGGTGCTTAGGTGGGGTACCAGTTCATTCTGTAGTTCATGAAGAATGCACCCTGGGATGTTGTCAGATCCCATGGATGCTGTCTTCATGGCTTTGGAGAGTGTGGTTTTTACCTGTGCAGCCGTGATTACAGAAACGTTGCATTCTTCAGGTATAGAGATGAGCCTTTTAGGGGGTGAGAGGGGGGTAAAGGTAGCACTGAACCTATCTGCCAGGATGTTGGCAATATCAGTTGTTTCTGTATACTTAGTGCCATTGTGCTGTAACTCAGAGCAGATCTGAGTGTTGCCATTGATATTCTTGACATAGCTATAGAATGATTTTTGGTTGTCTTCAGAATCAGTGGCAATTTTGTTTTTGTAACTAGCTTTGGAGGATTTTATGAGGGATCTCAGCTTCTTACTGAGGCTGACCAGGGAGTTCCTCCAATCATGGGATTTTACTCTTTTTTCAAACAGTTTCTTTCTTCTGTTGTAGAGTTTGTTTATGGCAGGGGACCACCAGATTGGCTTCTTTTTTGGAGGATAGCATCTTGGTTCTGTTAGGGATAGCACAATCCATGCATATCATTGGCTTTGGAGAAATTTTTTACGGTGGTTTCCCTAATGGGGGGTGGGGGGTGGGATGTGGATGTCTAGGGTGATTAGCTTGTGGTCGGATCTGACCAATGAAGAGTTGACCTCTGGTGTGTAACACTGGTCACCCATGTTGGTAATGACCAGGTCTAGGATATTTCTGCCCCTGGTGGGGGTATGGATAAGTTGATCCAAGGCATTGGAATTTATGAATTCCAGAAAACATTGAGCAAAAGAGTTGGTACATGAGTAGTTTTCCCAGTTAATGCTGTGGTAGTTGAAATCACCCATTATTAGGGTGTTGTGTTGTACACTAATATTTTCCAGTGTATCAAGAAATGAGGAGTGGGAATCTTGGGGCATGGTAGGGGATCTGTAGCAAGTTACAATTTGGATTGTAGTCTTGCCCAGAGTTAGTTGCACTTGGATAATCTCGGATGCATTATGCTGAGCAACTAGCCTGGAGGTGTGGATATCCTTAATGGACAGGTGTACCACCCATCGTGTACACAGTTTAATGTCATGTGGAAAGTGATGGAATGATACACTGTGTGGCAGTTTGTCACGGCGAACATGACACGCATAGGCGAAACAGGTTGGCATGGCTATAGTCACCTGAAGGAAAATAAAACAGTACAGGCTCAACTCATATAGACCACATGTTTTTAAGAAAGCACAGCCCAGGTACACTAATTAATATGCTACGTTACCTTATACTTAGCATTACTTATACAACTTTGGCAGAACATCGACATCAGCTTTAAGTAATCTACACTTACATATCTTCCTACGCTAATTCTTTCCTGATTGGGACACTCCAAGACACTTACGTGCTGCATGTGGTCAGTCTCACACCTTATCCCACCTTTTTCAGCCACCACTGAAAGCCCTGGCTGTTAAGCACACCATGATAAATGTACTCCTTCCTCACAGCATTACACAGTGACTGCATAACTTGCTTGTGTAACAGCAGTAACACTAAATTTCCTTACAACAATAATTAAGCCTTTACTGTACTTACATGTGCATTTAATACCCTGTACCACTGAATGCTGTGCAAATACCAGTTGCATTTATGAAACTGTGATTCAAGTGTTCCTCACATGGTGGTAACTGTGAGGCACTTAAACACCTGTGCGATGTAATGTACACCACTGTTAATAACTAATGTGTCAAAACAGCTAATGCAAAACATATGTCAGTGACACCAGACTGCACGGCCTGTCATCAGCCACTGACAGGTTAGCTATATTTGCATTAGCACTATGGATAGCCAAATAACGATTTAATTGTTCACCACTGTTTGGTCAGTAGCTCAACATTGCCCACTGTTTGGTGTCAGTACCACCTAGAAAAAACACTAAACTGTTTAAAGTATACACAAGCTTCACATTTGGAGACTGGCTGTTCATGCAGACAGTGTTAAGATTAAGCATGTACACACACAAAAATCTGAGTTAAATAATGATTCAACCAATTTATTACTACTCAAAAAAAAATCACAATAAGGGATGGCATAGAAGCACTGATATGCGATGTGTTCTCATTCATGTTGATGCCACTCAGTGTTGCTGTGCAACTTTACATTTGTCAAATGAGAGTTCAGTCATTGTGAAAAATCCAGAGTCCCTCAAACGGATGAAACCCAGTGTAACCCTCATCTCCTTCTTTGGCTGGAAAGTTTGTTTGTACACGTGACACCACACAACCAGGGAGGATGACTCTGTTACCAAAGCCAAGCTTGGAATTGTAGTACACCCACAGAACATAGGCTCTGTATGCCACCAGACGGTACAATCTGAAACAAAAATTAATGTCACTAAAGATTGACCAGTGGAACACAGTGGTACACCTGTCCATTCTTAGGCAACACTACATGAGCACTGTCTATAGTGTTTCATACACCACAGCTGTGAAGCCACATCACCCATAAGACTGGCAGTCACTGCTAGCATACAACCGTTGCACTTCTACAGGCCCTGACTTACTGACATGCCAGTATGGTACTATTATTTCCATCATTATCTGCTGCCACCTATATTTTCACATGGGTCTATATTAGATCATCGAAATGGCAGAATTTTGAATGATCTAATATCGAACCCAATATCGCGAACACTGAAAACAGCAAAGATGCACAAAACCTAATTCCTTCCTAGGGAAAGAATTTGGTTGGCCGTTGTTGTGGCTTTACTGTTTTCAGTGATGTGGTGAAAAGCTACGGGCTGGGTTACGGTAAGTGTGTGATTGTGCGGACGTTCGAGTTAGGGTGTGGATTGGGTGAGTTAGGGTTAGGGCGCAGGTCATGTAAGTGTGCGATTGTGACAGACTTTAGGGTTAGGGGCAGGTTAAGTGAGTTAGGGTTAGGGCGCAGGTGAGGTGAGTGTGCGATAGTGAGAATTTGGGTTAGGGGCCAGTTAAGTGAGTTAGGGTTAGGGCGTGGGTGAGGTGAGTGTGCGATAGTGAGAATTTGGGGTTAGGGGCGGGTTACGTGAGTTAGGGTTAGGGAGTGGGTGAGGTGAGTGTGTGATAGTGACGGACCTTAGGGTAAGGGTCTGGGTTAAGGTAAGTGGATAGATAGTAGTGTATGTGCAGTGTAATGTAGGGTTAGATGTAACTTTTAAATGTATGTGTGTGGATTGCTGCTTTTTAGTGTGCTTGTGGTGTGTGTGTGTGTGTGTTTCTCGGAACAGCAAGTTTTTTTCCCTGGGAAAAAATTTGCTGTTTTGAGGTTTCAATATTGTTAGGGTTTGGGTTTTGCAGTTCAATGTTATGGCATTCGATAATGAGCCATTTCGATGATCTGATATAGACCCTTTTCACATGAATCTTACACTAACAAAGATAGGCCATTCTGCTGGGGACCTGCTCAACACTGCAGTTACATACACACACACACACACACACACACACACACACACACACACACACACACACACACACACACACACACACTCGTACCTGTTGGTCCACTGGCCTCGTCTGAATCTTCCTCGAAACATATACCGATGCCTGAATATCATTTGTAGTACGTGTGGTAATAAGCATGCTGATTCGAACTGCGGATGCATAGTAATGCATGGATTTGTTGTTGATGCTGAGTTTATTTCTGTCCATTTCTGAATAGCATGCTGTGGTGACACACAACATTGGCATTCAAGTGACGTGTTCGTCAGTGTGCACTGGCCACACAAGCACCATGTTATGTTAGACAGATCACAGACATCAGGTTCTACTGAGTCTTGCTCCATATCACTGTTCCCGCTCCTACAACGCTTCTTCCTTGGCTCTCCAGGACAATATGTCGGCTCAAATTGATATCCCTGTCATGAACTCTGTTGTCTTTGAGAAGTCATGGGGCAGTTATACTATGGGAGAAAATAAACAACACCCAGAATAACTTGTCATAATTGGCCATCCAAAGAATAAAAATGTATAACCTCCCGCATTGTGTCCTACATGGCTACATCCCCATATGCAGCTGGCCACCATACAAAACATCAAGCACCCAAGTCCACATCACTTATAATCATGAAATTGACTTTTCAAACATCCTTCACATGTTCACACTCACAACATCTTTGAAACTGCTTCAAGCGAGCACATCCAAGATTGTGTATCAGCACACTCCTACAGGTATAATGCTCCTCAATATATAACCAATTCAAGTACGGTTGTAATGTCATGTACTGAGGCACTGTCCTAAGTGCACTAACAAAGCTGACAAGCAATGCAGGTACAGATTGCAACTAGAACTTTGCACTCTAAGCCACAAGACTGTATCTGCCAAGCCATCCTAAACACAGTAGTGAAGGACTGCAACACCTGAGGAACCATAGCCACAAAGCCCCATTCCAGTACTGGTGTAACATGGCCATGACCCACGTTCAAGCCAGGCTGCACCATGTCCTCCAACCCCCCTTCCATTTAGTATGAAGGTCCCTTCAAGTAAGACGATCAAAAAAAATCACCATTCAAGAGAGACAAATGGATGTCACAGAGAGAGAAGTACTGAGACTAAGAACACATGTATGCATTACTACCGCTGCAACAAGCCCATATGTTCAACCGCAAAGACAGGTTTGTCAGAAAGAGTAGGAACAGCACTTCCATTCCCACACCTGTACAATTACATCTTCTGCCTTTATTACTGCTTGCTAGTAGCCTGTCTAAACTGCAACTGCCATTCTAAGCTTCATACTTTTGGTTCAAGCACTTGGGCTTCACACAAGGTGCTAGTCAATATGTAATGTGAGCAGGAGATGGCAGGATTGGCTACATTTCTGTTACTAGAATCTGATGCCAGCTAAATATTTTCCCTTAGCAGCAGTTGTGTGAGAACTGACTTCTACTTATCTCAGACCTTCCTCCTTTTGTTAGTATTATACATTAATTCAGATTGCCAAGATCCAGTATTGGTCTGAGGTCCCATGTCTTTTCTGGAAAGAAAAGAACTATGAATGGACTCCGGAGCACAATTGGTTTTGGGAGACCAGTTGGATGACTTCTGTCTAGCAGAGTACAGCTATCGGGCAAGAGTTTTGGGACACTGAAAAGGTTTCTCTGAGAAAAGTCCATGGAGATCTTGATTTAGCAGACCACCTCTACCCTCTGAGAAATTCCCCATAGAACTGCCTCCACCTCTGCCTTTGGTAGGCCCATCCCCAAGAGAGTCATGATGAAAATCTTATAATTTCTTGATCCAGATTTTACTCCCTTCTCCAATTCCATGAAAAGGGTCATTGAGAGGTTGAAAAATGGATTCCTATGGCAGACAAGGTTTTACAGTCCTGCTCGCTCCAGGTAAGACTTTCCTTTACGTTTCTCCTGATAAGGTAAAACCATCCTAGCAGGCATTTATGAAGGACCTTGTAAAGCTTTCTGCAAAATTGAGGAGCCAGATCAAGGCGTGATGTCACTTTGCTAATACCTGTGCTGGCTGGCCATGTTGTGCTATCTACTGCATTAGATAGCAGTTTCATGGCCACATTCAAGGAAGACTGTACAATAAACATATGGGTATCCACTGTTTTCTGCATATCTGAAGGTAAGTTACCCTGCCAGGAAATTTGAAAACTTCTGGATGAAATCCTGCTGGAATCATGTCAGGTGTGCCAGACATTTCAGCATCCAGAATACAAATGTTGCTAAAGCCCAAGTCTGTTTCTCCAGTCTGTCCAACATCCTCAACTCCTTGTTAGGGGGATGAAGAGAGGAACTTTCTTCAAATGGTTCCTTTTTTGTGGTTGCTGCCACCATGGCATATACAGGGGAACCCTTAACCCAATGTTTTCTGCCTTTGCAGGAAACTCAAATCTTATCTGCTGTTATCAGGATTGACTCTGGCACATTAGGTTCCATCCAAGTCTCCTGGGCAAAGAGCTCAATTAAGGAGTCAGGAGGTGGGACCACCTAGGGCATTGAAGAGAGATGCAAAAGCTTCAAGAAACAACTCATCAGAATGAGTTTCAGTGGAACATCTCCCCTTCTGTCTCAGTAATTCTATGATGTCTCCAAAAGAGAAGTGTTCAGGGAGGACCCTGGGGAGCCTTCTCCCTATCCAAGTCTGTGTCTTCAATGAACGGCTCAAATGAGGAGTCAAAGTGCTTCCACTTACAATCCCACTTCCAAGGGATGTGCCTTTGTGACTTCTGAATGAGACATTTTGGAATCCCATATGGGTCACAAAGGTAGAGTGGTCTCAAAGCTAACTTGATCCATCTGTCCCTGTCAAACAGAATGAGAGGAAGGAGCAGCATGTTTCAGCAGGAGCCTGGGTGGATACTAACCCTGTGCACACACCAGTCATCATATCCAGACAGGCCCTCTCCACAGCCTCAAAATGGAGGTGAGGAAGAACCACCCATAACAGCAGAATCTGTATTCCTCTCAACTCCAAGGGTGGACAGCTAAATGGAGGAACTCAGAATCGAGCTGTTTAGGGCCAGCACCATGAGCTTGAGGGATGACTCAAAATCTTGAAGTCGACTACACTGTCAGTGTCACCACTCCTATGCTGTGGCTCCGAGGCTCAGTACATCAGTGATAAGAAAATGAGGGAAGTAAAAGGCAAAGCCACTAGGGCTATCAGCTCCAAAGCTGGTACAGCAGGAAGGCTGGATCCCACATGTATCGACTGAAAGTGGATTCAACATAAGAAGTAGTATGACCAGAGCCTAAAGGTTTCATCTCAGTCCTCTGCTTGTGTATGGAGTTGGGAGAATTCCCAGCTGAATCTGAGTCCTCAGAAACTTCCTTATTCTGTCAACATTTAGCTGTAGCCCAACCAAAATCTCAAAGATTAAGCTATCAAAGTAGGCCTTGGATGGGATCTTTTGAAGGTTGAGAGAATGAATACATTTTCTTTGGTTTCTCCAATTGTTCTTATGCTCTCTTTTCTATTTGTCCTTAGGTTTATCCATTGGTCTGTTTTTCCTCCCTTTTTTCCTTTGACCTCTCTCTCTGTTTTTCTCTTTTCCTATCAGAAGAAGGACAGATACAGGGTAGCTTCAAATGCAAAGACATTTTGGACTATGGCTGAGGGGTAAGGAGCACTTTCAGAACAAGTTTCTCTTTCCTGTACTGGAGGGCCCTAATGCTGACTGAAGTACAATTACTACAGGAATCCTGCATGTGGAAGGAGCTCAAATAATAAATGCACTGTAAAAGTGGGTCTCTGGGTGGAATTTTATGCCCACAGGAGGACAACTTCAAGTCTATAGGCTTTTCCGACATCAGAACAACAATTTTAAATGTCTCTTTTAATATCATGTGCACGTATACATACACATGCACACACACACATATACAGTGAATATAAAAAGTGTACACACCCCTGTTAAAATTCCAGGTTTTTATGATATAAAAAAATGAGACCACAATAAATAATTTCAGTACTTTTCCCACCTTTAATGTGACCTATAACCTGTACAATTCAATTGAAAAACAAACAAATCTGTTAGGGGAAAAAATATAAAAAAATAAAAAACGTACAATACGCTGGTTGCATAAGAGTGCACACCCTTAAACTATATAGGAAAGACAAATAGAAAGCTACGTGAGAGGATAAGGGATCACATATATAACATACGCAAAGGACATATTCATAATGCACTAGCGAAACATGTCAATACTCTAGGACCATTACATAATTTTAGTTTTATGGTATTACAGATGGTAGATGTTACATTGAGGGGTGGTGACATCAATAATTTTACCGAAGAATGTGAACTTAGATGGATATTACGTCTTAGAGCGGATGTCAACCCTGGTATTAATGATAAAGTTCCCTTAAAACCTGTGTTAAAGAATAGGAAGCTCTCTGTTAAGAGATAGTACATATAGTAATTGTTCAAGAGTAGACAGCATATTTTAGATTTTGAATGGGTTTTTCAGTATTTTACTCATCAAATGTCATGTTTATGTCAGTTATGATTATGTTTATTAATATAGTGCATAGTTTTATAATATATATTTTTTATAAGCATTTATATGATTGTAATGAGCAATTATTGAATGAATTTTAGCACTTGTTATTTTAAAATGTTTTATAAAATGGCGAAATTAAGGAAATGATGTAATCAGAGCTTTCGCAGTGAACCAATAGAAAGCACTTAAGTATTATTTAAATGGAATAAAATTTAGTTGTTTGTATTGTCTGATGAAGCCGTAGAGGTGAAAGCGCTAACAAATAAATTATTTGGAGAAGGAATTTCGTGTCTGAACATTGATATCGTAGTTTTCTGCATATTTTGGAAAGTGGCTATCCTTTATAAGAAAGTATTGCCTATTCCATTTTAATTTGAGCGAGGAGCATCCATTTGAAGAAGCGTTCGTATAGCCAGGTGACCACTGTGGCGAACTCTTGGACTGAATACGTTAATACTTTATTGTGTGTGCACACTCCTAAACTAATACATTGTTGAAGCACCTTTGGATTTAATTACAGCATTCAGTCTTCTTGGGTGCACACCTGCCATCTTTTAAAGAGACTCTAATTAACCCCAAACAAAGTTCAGCTGTCCTAATAGGATTTTCCAGACATTTACTCAGTTGCTTGCTACAGCAAATGTCATTGTTCACAGAGAGCTTACAAAACATCAAAGGGATCTCATTGTTGAAAGGTATCAGTCAGGAGAAGGGTACAAAAAACTTCCACAGCATTGGATGTACCATGGAACACAGTGAAGACGGTCATCAAAAAGTGGAGAAAATATGGGACAATGACTTGCAAAGAACTGGATGTACCCCCTAAAACTGATGAAAAGACAAGACAAACTGGTAAGGGAGGCTGTCAAGAGACCTACAGCAACAGTGAAGGAGCTCCAGGAATTTCTGGCAAGTACTGGTTGTGTACTACATGTGATAACAATCTCCCCTGTTCTCCATATGTCTGGACTATGGGGTAGGGTTGCAAGACTGAAGCTTTTTCTTACACAGAAAAACGTAGTAGGCCACATAAACTCCAAATGACAAAAACAGTAGTAGTGGGTTCAGGTACAAAAGCCGACTCACAGTTTATCCAATAATTTATTCAATAAAACACACGAAAGGTGCAGTCACATAAAAATCCAAAAGGTATAAACAGTATTCCAAGCACTTTCATCTCTGGTGAATCAGAGACTTTTTCAAGGAAATTAGAAAACTGTTACTGAGCTCAATTTAAACAAACAGATCCACCTCCAATTAACATTGAACCAATAAAATAAAACCACATAATGAATATTCATAAAGTTCATAAATATTCAACAATCACAGTACAATTCAGCCACAGAACCCATGCCATGATAAAATACACATTAAAATGTAAAGCAAATAACACACCAATCCCCAAAAATCATGCCCTTGTCAAAATAGTATAGGTAAAAATGCTATTAATAAACATATACATATGTACATATAAAATGTAAAATTATATAAATACATGTAAAAAGTGTATATCAATTCATTTATCTATTTAATGCTTTTAACTTCAAGAAACAGGCTAAGGATAGAGCATCATTGATACCCGGCCAGTTTATCGCATGAGTTTTAATCTGCCATAGTGCCTCTTGTTTCTCCAGTTGTAGGGTCTAGGGGCCACCCCTTGGGTCTATGTCTAAAACATCAATTATCGTAAATTTAAAATCGTGCCCCTCATACTCCTTACAGTGTTTAGCGAGAGCGTTCGTCTCTTTGCCTAACCTAATGTCCCTTAAATGTTCATATATCCTACATCTTAATCTCCTTTCCATTTTCCCGATGTAGAAAGTGGGACAAACCATACATATGGCACAGTATACCACCCTTTCAGTTAGACATGTGGTCTTCCTTCTCAGTTCTATAGTAGCCATTGACAATGCAAGACAAGCCCTCAAGAATGTGTGCAAGATGAACAAGCCCCACAGTTCCTCATGTAACCAGTCATAGGTCCCCTTTTACAAGATTCAAGGACATCTTTAAGTGTCCTACCCCTTCTGTATATAACATTCGGTCTCTCACCCACCCATTGTTGAATGTCATTACAGGATGCAATAATTACCCAATTCTTATATAAGATATCCATAATGAATTTACTGGACCTATTATAGGTCATAACACAAGTCAAATATCCATAATTTACTCCTATGGTCCTGTTGTTCTCCTTGTTAACAGTGGGTATATTGATCAAACAAGTTTCATCCACATCCTGATTAAGGATAGCCTTGAAATAACCTTTCTCCCTCTTATTCAAAGATTCAGTCTGAAATCTTTTGTAAAAAGACATAATTGAATAGTTTCCTTCACTTTGATAGTGATCATCCTTATAAACAAAGGAAGGGGTGGTAAAAGGTCAGCTGGTTAGGGCTGCCCAAATGGTTACCTCTTTTGATGCATTTTTAAATGAATGTGAACTGTTGAAGGAAATGTTTTTGAGAAGGGGTTATCCTAACTCACTTGTAGATGAGGTCTTTATTGAGGTTTTGAATAAGAGGGAGAAAGGCTATCCTTAATCAGGATGTGGATGAAACTTGTTTGACCAATATACCCAATGTTAACAAGGAGAACAACAGGAGGACCATAGGAGTAACTTATGGAGATTCGACTTGTGTTATGATTGATTATGGGCCCAATGAAATAGTCATTGAAGTGAATGCTGATGACACAAATGACTCAGACTTGGTCATTGTGGCCCAGAATGTAACTGAAAGGGCCGTAGGAGTAACAGTCGAGATCAGCTTAGTTACGACCTATAATAGGTCCAGTAAATTAATTATGGATATCTTATACAAGAATTGGGTAAGTACTGCATCCTGTAATGACATTCAACAATGGGTGGGTGAGAGACCGAATGTTATATACAGAAGGGGTAGGACACTTAAAGATGTCCTTGAATCTTGTAAGAGGGGAACTATGACTGGTTACATGGGGAAATGTGGGGCTTGTTCATCTTGCACACATATGTATGAGGGCTCGTCTTGCATTATCAATGGGGTTACTATAGAACTGAGAAGGAAGACCACATGTCTAACTGAAAGGGTGGTATATTGTACCTTATGTATGGTTTGTCCCGCTTTCTACATCGGGAAAATGGAAAGGAGATTAAGATGTAGGATATATGAACATTTAAGGGACATTAGGTTAGGCAAAGAGACGAACGCTCTTGCTAAACACTGTAAGGAGTATGAGGGGCACAATTTTAAATTTATGTTAATTGATGTTTTAGACATAGACCCAAGGGGTGGCCCCTGGACCCTACAACTGGAGAAACAAGAGGCACTATGGCAGATTAAAACTAATGCGATAAACTGGCCGGGTATCAATGATGCTCTATCCTTAGCCTGTTTCTTGAAGTTAAAAGCATTAAATAGATAAATGAATTGATATACATTTTTTACATGTATTTATATAATTTTACATTTTATATGTACATATGTATATGTTTATTAATAGCATTTTTACCCACACTATTTTGACAAGGGCATGATGTTTGGGGAGTGGTGTATTTGCTGTACATTTTAATGTGTTTTTTATCATGGCATGGGTTCTGTGGTTGAATTGTACTGTGATTGTTGAATATTTATGAACTTTATAAATATTCATTATATGGTTTTATTTTATTGGTTCAATGTTAATTGGAGGTGAATCTGTTTGTTTAAATTGAGCTCAGTAACAGTTTTCTAATTTCCTTGAAAAAGTCTCTGATTCACCAGAGATGAAAGTGCTTGGAATACTGTTTATACCATTTGGATTTTTATGTGATTACACCTTTCATGTGTTTTATTGAATAAATTATTGGATAAACTGTGAGTTTGGGCTTCATCAGAGTAAAACACCAATAAAAAAATAATTTTATAGTCTTGAAGGCTATTAAAACAATCACATGATAAATTACATAATTAATAATACAAGATGGTTCTAAAATCACATAAACTTAAAGTAAAAAACACAATAACCACTACTGCTATGCATGTATAAATATAAATAGATAAAAACTTTACAATCAATTCCTGCTAAAAACAATGTACTAGTTGAAAAAAATATTTATATAAAATGAGACTTAAACTTCAATATGCTAGAAATACAAATGCTTTCATTGATACCTGGTGGTTTTGTGGCATCCAGCCATAGCTGCCATAAACTCTGTCTTATTTCCAGCAAAGTTTTGAAATCACCACCAGCATCACTCTTTGGTACCCTGTCAACTACAAAAATAAAACCTTCTTAAAATGGACACATTGCTTACTAGGGTAAACAGTGCACTCACTGTTTTCTTATTTTTGATATCCCTGTTATGCTCTAAAATATGCTGTCTCAACTTGCATATAGTTTTCCCCACATAAAATGCAGGACAGCTTAAGCAAGTAGCTATATAAACAACAATATCAGTATTACAGTTACAGTACCCAGGGCATTTGAGCAATCTTTTATGGTTACTGATTTTATATACAACATTTTCAGCTAGTACATTGTTTTAGCAGCAATTGATTGAAAAGTTTTTATATCTTCATATTTACACATACATATGAGCAGTAGTGGTTATTGTGTCTTTAAGTTTATGTGATTTTAGAACAATCTAATATTATTAATTATGTAATTTATCATGTGATTGTTTTAATTGCCTTCAAGACTATAATTTTTTTATTGGTGTCTTACTCTGAAGAAGCCCAATGGCAATGGCTGTGTGGGTGAAAGTGCTTAGTATTGCTTAATAAACGTCTTGCGTGTTCCGGTCAAGGTTGTGGATTTTTTTGTTTTTTATTTGATGGTTTTCATTAAAAGAAGAACACTAGTAAAATCTGTCATAGGTTCAAATGGAGATGACAAGAAACAACTGTATAAAAGATCAACCTGCCAAACATTAGTGGATGCATGTAACACAAAAGCTGGAAATAAACATTTAAAAATGCTGTCATATACATTGTGTGAATTACTTCTTATCATAATGGCTACGCTACACAAATTATTTTGGAAACATGAATGGCCTCACAGATATAGACAAAAAGGATGGAATTATATTTAGAAATCCGGAGTGCAAATAGCAATGCTACTTGCGACACACTTGGAAAAAAATGAGCACGAGTTTGAGAAAAGAAATGATTTCAGGAGGGATATTCAGCCAGGTATCTGAGACAAAGGAAAAAGAGAGTGCTTACACTACTCTCTAGAACAGCTCCGATACTGACCGAAGAGTAAAAAAGGATAGTAGTGGTAAGGGGCTACTGCCAAGGGAGGAAGATTACATGGCATTATTCTTATTCCTCCTACAACTGCCATTATGGTGCTTAAGAAAACGCTTGGATAAATACTCCACTTTCAGCATGGAATATTACTTATAAGTGGAGATTGTAACTCAATTTGCAACTTATAGGTGGGGATTAGAAGTCAGTTTGCAACAGTGAGGATGTACCTGCAGACTGAGAAGGAAAATATAACTAAAGAGGGTACATTTCTGAAGAAATTTATGAAAATATTTGGTACGCAAGACATATAGTCAGTAGTAGGAACTCAGAATTTACAAATTATTCCTCAAGCTACAATAACGTTACTAGACTAGACAGAAATTATATTCTACAGAAATATGTACATTTTAAATGAAAGCTTCAACACACATCAAATAATTATTTCAAATCATGAGCCAATAATAACCAAGATAAAAATGCAGGGTAATGAAGTACAAACGAGACACTGGCACTTTCCCATCTACCAGTCAGAAATAGATGAATTTAAAGAAGGGTAGTGGAAATTGAGAGTTATTATGCGGGATATAAATATCTTTAGAAGTTATAGCTAGTAACTGGGATAAACTGAAAATGGGGTTTAAAAAGGTTGAAATAAAAGAGAAAGATGGCTGACAAAGGGTAACGTATTGAAGAATACGAGGAATCTCACAGAACAAGAAGAGGTGGAAATGTAGACTACTAAACAGAAAACAGGAGAATATCTATATTACACGCATGAGTTTAGAATGATTGCTGTTAAGCAACTGTTTTCTGATAACTCCAGAGCACAAAAACTTGCATTGCAATGACTTAGGAAACAGAAAGTAGAAGGCTATTACCAAATTTCCAGTGCCTGAAACAAGAAAAATAAAGAGAAATCATGTAGAGGTATTACAGATATAAATAACCAGAGATCCTGTAGAGGTATTAGAGATATCTGGGAAATTCTATGGAAATTTGTGTAAAGCAGAGGAATGTAAAAAAATCAAGAAAACACACAAATGCAAATATTAATGGAAAATGTGGGTTTGCCAGGGTAAGAGGCAGCTGTAGTTCAACAATTAACAGTTAAGATAGGAGGAGATGAGATAAAAATGGTGATGTATAATCCTTCTACAGCAAAGTCTCCAGGAATAGACGGTATTCATGTGGAAGGGTGGAAGTTAGGAGGGAAGAAAGTGCTAAAGATTTGGAAGGTTTTATTTAACAGTATTTTAAACGGAGTTAAAGTATCAACATTTTTGAAGAAAGCTGTTGGTGGCTATAACATCTAATAATGGCAAAGGCCCATCAGACTAAGCTTCATATTGGCCCCTTTCAATTTCAAATATTATTATAAAGTGTTTGTGTATAATAGCTAAACGAATGTCGAAGGTGTTGCCAAAATTCATAGATAGGGATCAGTGTGATTTTGTGTAGGTGACAAAACATTTGCCAATATTACTAGAACAATGATGCAAGGGCAAGCAAAATGTAAGAAAAAAATGACTGTTAGTGGGTCTTGATACAGAGCAAGCATTAAACAGAGTAAGCTGGGATTTTATGATTAGGGCAAGGGAAGCACGAGCATTGAGTGATGCCATAATTAGATTAATTAGGAGGCTGTATGAGGGATCGGAGGCAAAAATCAGAGTAGGAGATCTCCTGTCTAAGTTCTGTCTTAACAGAGAAACCAGGAAGGGGTGTCCTCTTTCCCTTTGTTATTTACATTATTTTAGAGCCATTAACAAAGAAAATAAGAGACTCAGAAATTCAAAGATATGATTGGTTTGGTAATCAGCTGCCAGTTTGGCTTTCCTTGTAGACTATATTATTTTGTTACTGATAACAAAAAAAGAAAAGGAAATATCAGTACCATTTCATGTCTATTCAGGATATACAACTAATGAAAACAAACAAAGCACATCACCAAAAACTATTAACCCGCACATGAATTGGTTCAGCAATACCCACCCGTCTTTTGTGCGGAACAGCAGGCAGTTTCGCATTGAACAGAAGTGCCTCCATTTATGATTGGCCTGTATGCTGGTATACGACCCAACAAAAATCACAAAGTGGGGTGTGTTTCACCGGGATTTTAAATCGCAGTGTGGTACTCTGGATTAGGCTGCTGATCTTGGGACAGTCCCACTCAAATAGGGACATTGGCGATTAATACGGTTGTTTTCTACACTCTTGTGGCAGAAGTGTGCTAAGCTAACCTACCTGAGTTCAGTATTGGTGGTGGAAAGCTTACTGTGTGCTTCCTTGACTGGTAGTTAGCTTTAAGCTTGTTCCTCTCTGCTCATATTTAATACATTGGCGTTAAGCTGCTCTTCGAGCAGCAATGGCTGGCAGTGCCATGTATAGACATAAACACCTTGAGATTAGTTCTTCCCTAAAACAACTGTCAGTGAAAACCTTTCAAACTTTTCTGCTGCCCCCTAGGAGCAAGTCAGTTGCGCACTGGGAAGCATTGCTTTATTGCTCAACCATTGCCTACAGAAGTATAGGTCCTTCTTACAGTCTCTGAGCTACCAGTACAGCTCTGTTAAATTAACCAATTCCCTTCCCTAATAAAACTTACAGTACAAACTTGCTATCATGGAAGAGCTGTTTCCCGTCATCTCTCTAGCCAGCCTGATGGACATGGGCATCCTAAGGCAATGTATCAATTGTCTCATGTATAATGATAACCACTTACTTCTGAAACTAAAAAATACTCTCTGTGAGAGATGCAATTACTCTATTAAACTGGAAGCAAGAATCTTTCACAAATGAAATGCAAAATAGGTTGTCAGCAAACATATATCACTTCCCACACTATATAAGACCATGACACAAACCCACATATGTGGAGGTGCTCACTAGTAACTTACCAAAATACCAGAGACCTTGCAGACCTCCACAAACCAGACGTACGCAACAGTGGAAAAATCAACTGACACAGGATAGTAGACACACCACTGTCTCAACAAAAAATCCCATAAGGCGTTACACCACAAAACCAATTATACTGGTCATAGGATGTTGCCCTCACCAGGCTGGATAGGGATTGGATTATAGTTAGCTGCCTCACAGGTGCCATGATCTGTCAAGTCACTCAGTCATTCAAGTCACTCAATCACAAGTACCAGTATGATTCCGTCATAATCCATGTGGCGGTGAATGGCTTGAAATGTACCACTGTGGACTATATGAAGACAGACAGGACTGAGGTGTCAGACTGTGTGTCACAGGCAGGTATAAGGCTAGTCTTAAGCAACATTCTACCTTCTCCAAGGATGATGCCACAACACAGACAAAAAAATGATCTTCAACAACTGGCTTAGCTGCTGGTGCTGCACCTGTGTCCCTGTGTCCCTGTGTCCCTTAAGCTTTTGGATACTGGCAAAGTCACTAGCCACCCCTATTGTGCTTAAACACAAACAAATTATTGGTGCCAAAGCCATGGATTGAAGCTAAATAGAAAATACTGCATTATTCTTCCCTTTGGGAAAGCTAACATCCCTTTTAATTACAGTATAGACAACACCCATTAAGTGTACACCCAGTGGTACGTGATATGGGTAGTCAGGTTGATAGCAGTCTGAACTTCAATCACAACATATTAAAAGTGGTAAGTCTATATATATATATAAAGTATAAGCATCTGAGTGTCAGTATGCTTGTAGCTAGGATGTTGTAAGTGTTAATTTGATAAAGATGTTTCCTGTTTAAAAAAAAGGGGCAGAAATGAATTTATGTAATGCTGCTTAGGTTATTTTGGGTGTAGATGAGGAGATTTTGGATGTAGATTCTTATGGAGAATAACAAGCAGAAAACAGAGCAAGAATGAAGCCAATATGAGAATGGAGAAAGGTGATTCTGTTGGTAGGGACAAAGTGTGGTTGTGTACTCTTACCATAAATGTAGATGTTCGAGTGTGTTCACTGTTGCAGTCATGACTGTAGGGTTCTTCCTGCCAGCAGCAGCCCTCGATTGGCCAGAATCCCAAACTCTGGATTGGGCATCAGCTGTAATCACTTTTATCCTGACGTCAATGCACCGGAAGTATAAAGACCTCAGCTGACGCCATTACCCCTGTTTTTCTTGCCCCAGATGTCAGGTGCCCAAAACCTCAGCAGCCAAAATACCTCATAACGGACAATACTCAAAGAAAAAACAAAAGAGGGGGTAGGAGGGAGGGTAACTCAGACTGCAACAGTGAACACACTCGAACATCTACATTTATGGTAAGAGTACACAACTGTACTATGTCCTTCATGGTTCACTGTTGCAGTCATGACTGTAGGGTTGAGTCCCAAAGCTAAGAAAGGGTGCCTGGAGGAGAAACAGAAGGAGCAGCCACAAAACCTTGCAAAACCGCAGAAGCAAAACTGGCCCTAGATTTAGAATAGAGAGGGAGATTGTAATGCTTAGAAAAATTATGCACAGAACTCCAAGTAGCAGCCTCTAAAATATCCTTGGTAGGAACCCCACAAAGAAAGGCTGCTGAAGTAGCAGTAGCCTGGGTAGAATGAGTCCTAACATTAACAGGAACTGGATTGCCATGATAAGAGTAACAGAACTTGATGCAATGGGCAATCCACTTAGAAATAGTTTGCTTAGTGATTGCTTTCCCTAGAACAGTAGGAGCATAAGCGACAAACAATTGGTCACATTTCCTGAATATCTTGGTCCTGTCCAGGTAAAAACGAAGCTGCCTGTGCACGTCCAAAGAGGGCAAAAGACTTTCTTCCTCACTCTGAGTATTAGGATAAAAGGTAGGCAAATGAATAGTCTGATTCAAGGCCACTGCCGAAACCACCTTAGGCATAAAGTGGGATTAGTCCTTAGGGAAACCCTGTCCTGATGAAAAATAATGAAGGGTTCCAGAGCCATGAGTGCTTGCAATTCCGAAATTCTTCTAGCAGAGGTTATAGCTAAAAGAAAAGCAGTTTTCCAAGACAAAAATTTTAAACCTGTGGAAGCTGCAGGTTCAAAAGGAGACGGAGTTAATTTTTCCAAAACATAGTTAAGATCCCAAGTGGGAACAGGTGCTCTTATAGGGGGCCGAACATTCTTAGCCCCTCTAAGAAATTGTTTAAGTAATGGATGAGAAAAAATCGGAGGATCCATATTGTAATGTGCAGAAATAGCAGAAGCATGAAGCTTAATAGATGAATAAGATAGGCCCGTATGTAACAACTCTGCCAGATACTTTAAAATCAGAGGAATGTTCAGAACAGTAGAATCACCACCTTGGACTTCATTCCAGGAGCAAAATCTTTTCCATTTACCTGCATAAGATTTCCTAGTGCTGGGCCATCTAGGTTCAAGGATTACATCCATTACCTGTTTGGAAAGAGTAGAGATGTTTACAGACCCTGGATCCGCCAGGCAGCTAGATTCAGAGTTTTGACATGACTGTGCAGGAAAAGCATATACTGAGAGGTGTTTCCAACTAAACGAGAGGGCATCCACTTGCCATGCTAGTTTGTGGTAGGTCCTGGTGCAGAATGTTGGAAGCTGATGATTCTGAGGGGATGCAAAAAGATCTATGTCCGGACATCCCCATGCCTGTACTATCATCCTGAATATCCGAACATCCAACATCCATTCGTGTGGATCCGAAAGTGTCCTGCTCAATGTGTCTGCCAGAGTGTTGTCTTTCCCTGGCAGGAATTGTGCCTGTAAGTGGACTCCGCAGGTCAGCTCAGTGTACCACAGAGCCATGGCTAACCTGCACAGGGGGTAAGAGTAAGAGCCCCCCTTCTTGTTTATGTACCACATCACTGTAGTGTTGTCTGTCTTTATCAACAATTGCCCTGGTAAAAGAAAGTCCCTGAAGGCTATCAGAGTATTCTGAACGGCGAGCATCTCCTTCAAATTTATGTGCAGGTGAATTTGCTCCTTTGTCCAAACACCCTGAAGACATCTCCCGTGCATGTGGGCTCCCCAGACATAATCTGAAGCATCCGTTGTCAGAACTTGGTTGGTTGGTGGAGGACAAAAAGGCCTCCCCTTGTTCTGGAGACAGGCTTCGGCCCACCTAAGAAACTCTTGCTGTAGACAAGGCAAAATCATGATCACTGTTTCCAAACTGTGGTAATGCTGAGACCACACACTCTTGAGGTACCACTGTAGTTTCCTCATATGCAGTCTTTCATATGTTATTAGGAGAATGCAGGAAGCCATGTACCTAAAGCCTGCAGAACCTTTCTTGCAGTCAGCTGTGTCATTGAAGCCAGGTGTTGGAAAGAAGAAGCCAGTTGCGCTTTTTTGTCTGGTGTCAAGGAAGCCATCTGGGTTGTAGTACTCAGAAGAGCACCCAGGAAAGTAATTTGTTGTGTGGGCACCAGATTTGACATCTTTAGATTGACTGTGAATCCGAGGTACTGTAGAAGATGCTGCACAAAAGCTAGATGCTGAAGTAGAGTGTCTTTGTCTTCCGCTTGAATAAGACATTCATCCAGATAAGGGTATATTTGAATTCCCTTTTGTCTGCAAAACGCCATCACTGGTGCCAGGCACTTTGCAAAGACCCTGGGCACAGCAGATAAGCCAAAGGGCAGCGCAGAGAACTGGTAATGCTTCGAGCCCATTTTGAATCAGAGATACCTTCTGCACTCGCACCTTATAGGAATATGCAGGTAAGCTTCCTTTAAGTCCAGAGTCACCATCCAAGCATTCTTGCCCAACATAGGCAGCAGCTGCTGCAGAGTGAGCATCTGGAATTTTGGTACATCTAGGAAGGTGTTTAGTACAGAAAGGCCCAGAATTGGTCTCTACGAATTTTCCTTCCTGGGAACCAGGAAAAGTCTTGAATAAAAACCTTGCCCTATTTATAAATTTGGTACAAATTCTATGGCCCTCATAGCTAAGAGGGACTGAACCTGCAGTTGTGCTTCTGCCCATTGATGAATTGGCAGATCCAGCCAACCGTTTGGTTTTGGCAAGGTGTAGAAATGAAATCTGTAACCTCTTGAAACTATGTCCGGAACCCATTTGTCCCAGGTTATGCGGCCCCAATTTTGATAAAAAAGAGAAAGCTTTCCTCCCAAAGGTGTTTCCAGGAGAGGAGCCCCTGGAGCCAGAAAGGGAGAGACATAAAGACTGTTTCCAGTAGGGTTGAGACTTATCTTCACCTCCTTTGGGAGAGGGGCAGGCCACTGCCTGTACCTAAAAAGGGTTTGCGCTTGTCCCCTACCTCTGGAACACCTGAATCTGCTTCTCTGAGGCCTGTCTGAGCTCGGAAAGGACCAAGGTTTAGCTGGCCAGTGCCTGCTAAATCTAGGAGGTTGCACCTGTAGAAAATCCTTAGCCGACTGCATAGATTTGGCTTTGTCCTCCATTTTCTTTAATACCTCATCAGCTTTGATCCCAAACAAAACATCATGCTGCAAAGAGGCATCCAAAAGTTTGGCTTTAACCTGATCCGGCAAGCTTTGTCCCTTTAACCAAGCATGTTCACCAATAACTGCACCAGTTGTTGCAGCCCTACAAGAAGCTTCCAAAGAATCAAAACCACAATGCAGGGTATGTTTACCCACTTGTTCAATAGCATGCAATAAATCCTGTAACTCCTTTCCATCTACACCAATAGAAACAGCTGACATCCTTAGTTTAAATACAGACAAAAGCTATTGCTGATACTTTAGCATATGAAACTGACAGTTCAAATCTCTAAGACAATGTAGCAGAAGATGAAACATTTTTACCCCATCTTTCCAAATCGCTGGACTCTCGGCAGAGGGAATAGGATGTTTAGCAGAGGCCGCTTTAACACCCTTAGGGCCCTGAGAAATTGTTTCTGGATCAGGTGAAAGATTCTTAAAAAGAAACTTGTGAGAATCTGGAACCCTATAATACCTATCCAGTTTGACAGGAGCAGGGTGAAGCTTCTGAAAAAACATCATCTACAATGTCCAATACAGGGGGAATAGCAAGAGGCTTATGCTGAGGGAGAAGAAGAAAATCCCTAAGCCTTTTCTTGGTTTCAGAGAATTCCTGACATCTGACTGGAGCAAGAAAAAGACCTCCCCAAAAGGGTGCTTATCTTATAAAATGAAAAATCCTGGAAGTAAATCCAAAAACAGACAGGAGTAGGCCGACCGGCATCAGCGAACTGCTCAGGGCACCGTGTGGCAAGAAAGACTGGGGTAATGGTGTCGGCTGAGGTCTTTATACTTCCGGCGCATTGACGTCAGGATAAAAGTGACTTCAGCTGATGCCCAATCCAGACTTTGGGATTCTGGCCGATCGAGGGCTGCTGCTGGCAGGAAGAACCCTACAGTCATGACTGCAACAATGAACCACGAAGGACATCTGCAATTAAGGGTATAGATAATAGGCGCAAGGAACCTGGAATTTACTGAAGATAAATGGCAAAGAAACCACGGTCTTGGTAGCAAATAATTACAGTGAAAATAAACCAATAAGACATTTGGACTGCAGGATAGAGACTGTTTCCCTAACAGGGACTAATATCAAAACAGAAAGGGATAGAGGAATCCTAAGGGAAAGACCTGCTCTGGTACAGTTTTTAGCTGAATAAAGAATAGAAGCTGCTGTTAAAAAAATAGTATGAGTTATAAAATATTGCACAACAACCATGGGAAACAGTTAAAGGAGGTTTAAAAAAAATTTGAAGAGAGACTGCATAAAGAAACAATGGCAGGATGTGTAGATGGCTCCCAAATATGCAACCAAGTCTAGACAATTTAAGATTTTTGCTTTAAAATGTTTCCATAGCTATGTTGATATCCCAAGCAGAGTCCAAAGAATTTTTCCTCAGGTAATTGCCAAAGCGGGAGGAGTGGTTAGGAAGAAAGAGGTAGCTGCGAACATGTGTTTTGGGAGTGTAGTGAGTTGTGTTGGCAGACTTTAAAAGTTCCCTACAGAATACTCTGTCAGAAATACTGGGTGAACAAATGGGTGTAATTAAGGAAATGATTTTCTGAGCTGAGATTCAGGATCTGAATTACCTAGATACAGTAAGGCTTTGTTAGGTTTAATTCTCATGGCTGAAAAAAAAAAAACAATTGGTAGAAAATGTAAATGAAACTGTGAACCAACTGTGTTTGAATGAGTGACTATTGTAACAGATATAAATGAACTTAAAGTGCATATTTAGAAATGGGTAGGAGCAAATTACATAGAAAAAATTGGAAACTGTGGAGACAATACATGCAGAATAATGTTTTGGCAGAGGAGTGCGGTGTAAAAGAAGGGGGTCCAAGGTTGGCAAAATGTTACACGGTCTCATTACTACAGTTTTTAAACCTAACCTGCTCCCTTAAACCAGTTAATCAAATTTTACTCAACACTAAGACAAATTCTAATCTTCATATGCCTGTCCTACCCTGGTACAAGAGAGCATTCATACTATTACACACTTCCAAGCCTTTACATAAGGCTCAGTACAGAACTGTAACCAACTCAGTCTTGTAAATGACCATATTGGTTATGCCATGTACTGCTTTCCACGGGACCATAGTTAGCTTTACACTACAATAAGAACATGAATACAGCGTTTGTACTCTGTCACAGTGTACATCACTACACATGCACATACATGCACACAGAGGGTTACAGTTCACATTCTACATGTGCACATACATGCACACAGAGGGTTACAGTTCACATTCTTCTTCTGTGCATTTGACATGTACATCACTACACGTGCACATACATGCGCACAGAGGGTTACAGTTCACATTCTTCTTCTGTGCAGATGAAATGTACATCACTATCCGTGCACATACATGTGCACAGAGGGTTACAGTTCACATTCTTCTTCTGTGCAGATGAAATGTACATCACTACACGTGCACATACATGCGCACAGAGGGTTACAGTTCACAGTCTTCTTCTGTGCAGATGACATGCGCACAGAGGGTTACAGTTCACATTCTACACGTGCACATACATGTGCACAGAGGGTTACAGTTCACATTCTACACGTGCACATACATGCACACAGAGGGTTACAGTTCACATCACTACACGTGCAAATACATGCGCACAGAAGGTTACAGTTCACATCTCTACACGTGCACATACATGCGCACAGAGGGTTACAGTTCACATTCTACACGTGCACATACATGCGCACAGAAGGTTACAGTTCACATTCTACAGGTGCACATACATGCGCACATAGGGTTACAGTTCACATCTCTACACGTGCACATACATGCGCACAGAGGGTTACAGTTCACATTCTACACGTGCACATACATGCGCACAGAAGTTTACAGTTCACATTCTACAGGTGCACATACATGCGCACAGAGAGTTATAGTTCACATTCTTGACACAGTTTTATACTCTTCTGTCTGCCATCTTCAGAGTTAGCTGACACACACAACTCTATAAACCTACCAGCTTTGCTATACTCATTTTCGCAACAATGAAGATTCCAGATATTAAATAAGCTGTACAGATTTAAAAGAAAAAAAAGGCAAACCACAGTGTCTGTTCATATGTACAGGCAAGCCTGTATGCCTGAGTATGAAATACATTCTGAAAACTAATAAAATACAAAACAGTTTAAAGATCATTCTTTTTCTTTTCCTCCTTTAAAACTGCCTACTTGCAAGTATCTGCAAACTCCAAAAAGAATATGACCAGTGGAGAGAGTTTCATCCTACGAGTCAGCTCATGTTTCTTCCCCTTAGCCTAAACAAGAGTAGCAGTACTGTCACCATGGCACCCATCTGCTGCTCAATCGCCTGTGCCTTGCTACCATCACTCATTCACAAGTCTCCAAGATATGAATACTCCGCTATCTGAAACAACTGCTCAGTCTCCAGAGCCTTGCTACCGTCACTCATTCACAAGTCTCCAAGATATGTATACTCCTCTATCTGAAACAGCTGCTCCATCCCCGAGCGTTGCTACCATCACTCATTCACAAGTCTCCAAGATATGTATACTCCACTATCTGAAACAGCTGCTGCATCCCCGAGGCTTGCTACCGTCATTCATTCACAAGTCTCCAAGATATGTATACTCCTCTATCTGAAACAGCTGCTGCATCTCCAAGCCTGGCTACTCATTCACAAGTCTCCAAGATATGTATACTCCTCTATCTGAAACAACTGCTCCATCTCCCGAGCCTTGCCACCATCACCCATTCACAAGTCTCCAAGATATGTATACTCCTCTATCTGAAACAGCTGCTGCATCCCCGAGCCTTGCTACCATCACTCATTCACAAGTCTCCAACATATGTATACACCTCTATCTGAAACAGCTGCTCCATCCCCAAGCCTTGCTACTTATTCACAAGTCTCCAAGATATGTATACTCCGCTATCTGAAACAGCTGCTGCATCCCCGAGCCTTGCTACCGTCACTCATTCACAAGTCTCCAAGATATGTATACTCCTCTATCTGAAACAGCTGCACCACCCTCGAGCCTTGCTACCGTCACTCATTCACAAGTCTGCAAGATATGTATACTCCTCTATCTGAAACAGCTGCTCCATCTCCCGAGCCTTGCCACCATCACCCATTCACAAGTCTCCAAGATATGTATACTCCTCTATCTGAAACAGCTGTTCCATCCCGAAGCCTTCCTACTCATTCACAAGTCTCCAAGATATGTATACTCCGCTATCTGAAACAGCTGCTTCATCTCCCGAGCCTTGCTACCGTCACTCATTCACAAGTCTCCAGCATATGTATACGCCTCTATCTGAAACAGCTGCTCCATCCCCAAGGCTTGCTACTAATTCACAAGTCTTCAAGATATGCATACTCCTCTATCTGAAACAGCTGCTGCATCCCCGAGCCTTGCTATTGTCACTCATTCACAAGTCTCCAAGATATGTATACTCCACTATCTGAAACAGCTGCTCAGTCTCCCAAGCCTTGCTACCATTACTCATTCACAAGTCTCCAAGATATGTATACTCCTCTATCTGAAACAGCTGCTGCATCCCCGAGCCTTGCTACCGTCACTCATTCACAAGTCTCCAAGATATGTATACTCCTCTATCTGAAACAGCTACACCATCCCCGAGCCTTGCTACCATCACTCATTCACAAGTCTGCAAGATATGTATACTCCGCTATCTGAAACAGCTGCTTCATCTCCCGAGCCTTGCTACCGTCACTCATTCACAAGTCTCCAGCATATGTATACGCCTCTATCTGAAACAGCTGCTCCATCCCCAAGGCTTGCTACTAATTCACAAGTCTCCAAGATATGCATACTCCTCTATCTGAAACAGCTGCTGCATCCCCGAGCCTTGCTATTGTCACTCATTCACAAGTCTCCAAGATATGTATACTCCGCTATCTGAAACAGCTGCTCAGTCTCCCAAGCCTTGCTACCATTACTCATTCACAAGTCTCCAAGATATGTATACTCCTCTATCTGAAACAGCTGCTCCATCCCCAAACCACCTGTAGAGAGCACCCGCACTTTTGCAGGATATAAATATTTAAAGTAAAATACAATGTATGTCCATCAAGGAGTCATGCTTGCAGCCAACAGTTCACTGAGTGTGAGCTCAAACCAATGACCTTCTCGTTGTAATAAAGGCTAATAACTAATGCAAAACTGTTTGCTAATAATTCCAATACAGATTTCCTTAAAGGGGTTATTGTAAACTGCTGGACTATGAACAGGGTGTCCATAGTTGCCCAATAATTACAATAAAAAGAAAAACAATGTAACAATGTACTCGTAAACACTGTTACAACCTACAGTGTCTGTATGTTTGGGGTCTCTTGAAAATTTTGTCAATCTATATTAGGACACCTATGTCTGCAGTATGATATTTTTGTTTTCTAAGTTTTTTTAGCAAGGATGACCTCAGGTCTTGGTTGAAAACAGTCAACAGACCAGTCCAAGTGCGTAGTTAACAAATATAAACAGCGAAGCTAATAATGTTGTCATTTCATAGCAAAATGGTCTTGGGTTCAGTTCTTGGCTGGGGTGTCTTCTGTGTGGCATCTGCATGTCCTTCCTGTGTTCTCATGGATTTCCTCTGGGTGCTCAAGTTTACTACCACATTCTAAAGACACGCAGTATGTGGATTGGATAGTCTAAATTGGCCATAGGTGTTAGTATGCCTGCAAGTGAGTGGTGTGGAAGAACTATCATGGCAGGACTACTTACCCAGTGTTTAAAAACCTTGGCTCTGGATTTTTGTCACTGTTGATGTGACACCATGACCCCATAGGCAAAAATGGGAAAAAAAGTTGTGAATGGATAGAAGGGTTGAAAGGGTGGCCTAATGGTTAAGGTGTTTGCCTTGCAAACACAAGGTGCAGAGTTTGAGTCTCACAAGGGACAATTTGCTAGGCTTAAAATGGCTCGCAAGGGCAATTAGCTTAGTACTAATCTATGAATCCTCCATAACACTTACCCAGTGGCAGCTACCAGTAATATCTACCTACTCTGGTTCTAAATAATGAAACTAATCACCATCTTAGCAGACTTTGTTATGCCAATGCAATAATTAAACATTTTATTTTTTTTTCTAATAAAAATGAAACATGGGTATCAAAATGTAATACACAGTAAAATAGATAATTGAAAATTCAGACTCATGATAAATTTACAAACTGCACTGTTCGCCTGGACCACAAGAAATCACAGAAAAATTCATGGATATTGCATCTTTACACTATAATGTCACATAGAATGTCCCATGCAAGTGGAGTGTGTTCTGCTTCCTGTCCAACTTTTAAAATAGTTCACACATCTCCTGAATGAATAAGGCATACCTACATATATATTTTTATTTCCATTTGTTGACCAAGACAGTCCAACTGTCTAAAACCGCTTTTCAGCAGAGGCCGGGGGAGAAACACTATGTGATTACAATTGTAAACTGCCCAAAGCTGGTTTGAGAAATACAAAATGTTTCCAAAAACATACATAAGCATAAAAAAATAAAGATTCAAACAGCATATATATGATTTATACAAAACAGGGGCAGAAATTCAGACGGGCTATATAAACATTGAAGAGAGAATGGCCGTAAAAATATACAGTGCGAGTAAGACGGTGGTATGATTATCTAGGAGCGTAACCAGGAGCTGGATAGGTATCGCTTGACTCTGACTTCAAAGAATTTCAGTTTTTCTACTTGTCGTAGCTCAGTCGGTACATTTTAGTAATGTAAGCGAGTCACCAGCTATGGTTTTAGATTCACTAGAAGCTAGGAGAGATTTACTTCCTGAGTGCAGTTCCCTTGCTGGATAATGTTGTTTACAAAGAGGGACAATTTTCAGGTCTATAAAATTAAGCTGCATGTGGTAATGAGTTGTGTGTAGTCTGCATACTCTGGACACATTTCTACATTATTCTCTTACATAAAAGGGGGAAAACCGCTACAGCCATTCTGTCCCCACTGCCTAAAGTACTTACAAAATACATTTATCTACACCTAATTAACTACCTAATGGAAAACAAGTTAAGTCAGGCCACAGCACAGAAACTCATTATTAATGTTCACGAACTACATGCATATCACGCAAATTCAAAGAAAGACAGTTTCATACCGATTTTTTGGCAAATCCAAACTATTTGATATAGTATCAGACATACTAACACTTAGATTCAAGAAATGGGCCTCACATACAATACTAATTGAATTGTTTAAAAATGAACACTGTATATTCTGTGATGAGCCCTCAACAAACATTAGATGTGCTACAAGGTTCAATATTAGGACCTTTTCTGTTTAACAGATTTATAAACAAAATGTGTACAGTATCTCTCACAAACAGAATACAATACATAAATGGCATGACATTAAAATGGGACATCCCTTCAATATAACACCTCCAGGACAACCTATAGCATTCCTTTACAAAAACTGAAAGCTGGCTGAAATAATCCAAGTAAACCTAAAGTAATGTCACTCCACCTCCAAGCCAGCAATCAAACTATTGCAACTTAAAAAAACTGTTAATGGTCAGTAATACTGGAAGTGAACTAATACAAAACTACTTAGAATAACAACTCACCACAGACTAAGATCCGATCTGTACTTCCAACATGCAGTTCAAAATTGATCAACTATAATCTAGGAGTTTATCAGAACAGGCACACAAGAGTATAGCTCAGACCTATCAACTCTCAAGTCTCCTGTATGCCTCATCAATTTTCACTAACCAACAGTTCTCAGCAAGCTGAACTGGGACAATTAAAATAAAATTGCAAAGTTTGCAAGTAACCACATTTAACTAAAGACATGACTGTCTGGCCCCTCACTTCCTTAACTTGCTACAGCTATCTAATCTCCAAGCCTACACTCATGTTAAGACTGCCCACAACATACACTATACCCCAAGACAGATGCCATTTGTTAAACTGGCACACAACCCCACAGAGAGCTGCCCTTGCTAAACTAACACCTGAAACTTACTCAAAAAAATAAAAAACATAATGGTGACTGACTATACAATGTGTATATTGTTAAATTGTGGAACTATGTCCAACAGATACCATAAATATTTTATTTCTATAATTTAAAATCTCTTTGCATATATACCTCTCAATAAAATAGTCCATCAACAACCAATTACTAAGAGCCTTTTTCATCTAAAATTTTATCCCATCTATAATCTACAATCACAATGAAATCATACCTACCAATAACACCATCCTGCATTTATAGCAACCCCAATACTGTCCCCTTTTATGCAGCCAGATCACACAAATGCAACAAAATTTGCACGTTAATCTCTTGCTTGCAAGTCTCAAGTGAATTTAACCATTTATATAAAATATGCATCTGCCTCATTTGCTGTGCGCAAAACTTATAGTGAAGTACATAGACATTGTAAAATAGCACTAAACATTCTGTTGATGTCTGTGAGCTTAAGATGCTCCATATACCATAAATGTGCCTGACCTAATGTGACATGGTGACCACCTGTTCAGTATATATAATCCTGAGTGTTATATAGCACATTATTATGGTTAGTTCATATAAATGCATGTATGTACGTATGTCTGCAATGTGCTGCTTTTCTCCCTGTGTGTCCTCTAAAAAGGGCTTTTGCACAACTGGACTTCACCAGCAAATGCAGATAAATAAATACATATGTAGATACATAGTAGCAATCACTCCCATGGCCATTATAAATTCCAAAGCCAAACTTGTTTGGAATTTTTTCTGCAACTATCCTTTTTTAAACTGTGCCATCCCCTACACAGACAGCTGCATCTAAACTGACAGCACAGCTTCAATAAATGTCAGAGTTTTTAAGGTGATTAGTTTTAGTTAGTTTTCAGCATCAGTCAATGTATACGGTTTTCGTTCCTTCCCCTCACCTATCTACTGTGAAAATAAAAGTGTATGTTTATACAAAATATACATGCATGCATACACATATAAGGAAGCAGAAAACACCTTTGTGCAGCACTTTGGTGAAAACAGAAATAAGCACTTTCATTTATATTGCTGCAGAGTTAAACAATATACTAATAGAACGCTTTTTTCTTTCTTACAACCATCATAACATGAGCAATCCTCTGCTCACTGTTAAACTGTCACCACAAACCATCCATCAACATTCATAATCGATTAAGTCGTGCAAATTGAGAATGGTACTACATAAACATGTTCTACAAGACTGTGACCAATAGCAGAACTTCATGTACATAATATATTTAGCTACCCTTACCTCAAACAGTACAGTGTATGGCAGCAAAACCTCAAAAATACTCAATAGAATAATAGCACTCCAGAAAATGTCATGACACCTTGGGACTGCTATTGTCTGAATTTATTATGTGCAATTATTCCAGTGCCTGTGTCCTTCAATGCCCAAAAATGTGTTGCAAATATAAGGGTACAAACTATTATCAATTCAAACTATGTGTTTGGTTAATTCCCTGTAATTTAACATGTTTGAACACTCCACTTACTGCATCTATTTAGCAATTGTTACACACAGTACCAAAAATGCATGGAAAAGGTAGTTTTAGCACCAGTACTTTAAACCAATAATATTGTTGTTCTCATACACTGTATTCAAAACCACATCGTATAGAATTCCAACAAGTGTGTGTTGCAATACAAAACAATTCAAACCAAATGCAGCAAATGAGCTACCCCCCCCCAAAAAAATGTAAATGTCTTTGGTATTCCACGATTACTACAATGTTGTGGATGTTAATGCTACTCAGTATCCATTAGTGTCAGCGTGGAGAACAGCAAAGAAAACTAACACAAGGTAAATGAGCTACTTTTCATACAAATAAAATGCCGTCAGCATTCCATAACCCTTACTCCACCAGTGTTAAAACACGGCCAAACAGGCAGAACATTACTTTAGACGGTTTATTTTGAAAGCTGAATAGCAGCTTCAAAACTAAGTATCACCATTTCTGTTACCCGTCATTGATCGATACCTAGCTAATTATTACTAAAGTGAAACATATTCCTATGGCCACTACATAAACACATTTGCACTGGAAATGCACTCCAAAAAGTAACAAATGATCACAAAGAAATAAATAAAAGTACAGTGGTGACGATGAAATTAGGGTTCACTTTGCAACTTAAGTCAGAAAAGTGATAGTTTTGAGTTCATTTGTACACTACGAGCATGCATACAGCAAAAATAAACCTCACTGATAATTCACTACTGTATTACAGCATATACTAACTGAACTTGAACATACTCATGGCAGAATACAGAAAGGAATACAATAGCATTAAAAAGCAATAATGTTACTCGTTTTCTTCATCACACAACATGAGTAAGTGACGAATATATGCATTTTACAGAAACATCTACATGCAGTTCCACTATAGTGCAAATATAGCATCAATTTGCCAGTGGTGCAAATGCACATATCTCAATCTATTTAGCAGTGTAACATGCCACATATGTAAATAGGGCCTCTGGTTTTAATGCATCTAATTAAAACCTAATAAATTTGTACTCAAGCAAACATTATTTTAACCAATATATTTTGTATTGTCAACAAACCAGACTGTCACCAATATCACTGCAGTGTGATGTACAGTAGTTTACTAGCACAGTCTTTCTAACAAAGGGAAGTTCTGAGTCATGTACTTCACAGAATTAATATGGGACACTTTGTAAAGAATATGATCCACCAAATGATTAAAGTTATTAATACGCTGATAGAGGCAGAAGGGGACAGGTTGGACCTTAAGTTAGATCATCATGCCCAACAATTATCATGTTTCAAATGATTAAAGTTATTACTACACTGATAGAGATAGAAGGGGACAGGATGGACCTTAAGTTAGATCATCATGCCCAACAATTATCATGTTTCAAATGATTAAAGTTATTACTATGGTGATAGAGGCAGAATGAGACAGGATGGACCTTAAGTTAGATCATCATGCCCAACAGTTATCATGTTTCAATAAATGAGGTACACACCCAGATGGACCTTAAGTTAGATCGTCATGCCCAACAGTTATCAGGTTTCAGTAAATGAGGTATACACCCGGATGGACCTTAAGTTAGATCGTCATGCCCAACAGTTATCAGGTTTCAGTAAATGAGGTAGACACCCGGATGGACCTTAAGTTAGATCGTCATGCCCAACAGTTATCATGTTTCAGTAAATGAGGTATACACCCGGATGGACCTTAAGTTAGATCGTCATGCCCAACAGTTATCAGGTTTCATGAAATGAGGTACACACCCGGATGGACCTTAAGTTAGATCGTCATGCCCAACAGTTATCAGGTTTCAGTAAATGAGGTATACACCCGGATGGACCTTAAGTTAGATCGTCATGCCCAACAGTTATCAGGTTTCAGTAAATGAGGTAGACACCCGGATGGACCTTAAGTTAGATCGTCATGCCCAACAGTTATCATGTTTCAGTAAATGAGGTATACACCCGGATGGACCTTAAGTTAGATCGTCATGCCCAACAGTTATCAGGTTTCAGTAAATGAGGTATACACCCGGATGGACCTTAAGTTAGATCGTCATGCCCAACAGTTATCAGGTTTCAGTAAATGAGGTATACACCTGGATGGACCTTAAGTTAGATCGTCATGCCCAACAGTTATCAGGTTTCATGAAATGAGGTACACACCCAGATGGACCTTAAGTTAGATCGTCATGCCCAACAGTTATCAGGTTTCAGTAAATGAGGTATACACCCATATGGACCTTAAGTTAGATCATCATGCCCAACAGTTATCAGGTTTCATCAAATGAGGTATACACCTGGATGGACCTTAAGTTAGATCGTCATGCCCAACAGTTATCAGGTTTCAGTAAATGAGGTATACACCCAGATGGACCTTAAGTTAGATCGTCATGCCCAACAGTTATCAGGTTTCAGTAAATGAGGTATACACCTGGATGGACCTTAAGTTAGATTGTCATGCCCAACAGTTATCAGGTTTCAGTAAATGAGGTACACACCCGGATGGACCTTAAGTTAGATCATCATGCCCAACAGTTATCAGGTTTCAGTAAATGAGGTACACACCCGGATGGACCTTAAGTTAGATCGTCATGCCCAACAGTTATCAGGTTTCAATAAATGAGGTATACACCCAGATGGACCTTAAGTTAGATCATCATGCCCAACAGTTATCAGGTTTCAGTAAATGAGGTATACACCCGGATGGACCTTAAGTTAGATCGTTATGCCCAACAGTTATCAGGTTTCAGCAAATGAGGTATACACCCAGATGGACCTTAAGTTAGATCGTCATGCCCAACAGTTATCAGGTTTCAGTAAATGAGGTATACACCTGGATGGACCTTAAGTTAGATCGTCATGCCCAACAGTTATCAGGTTTCAGTAAATGAGGTACACACCCGGATGGACCTTAAGTTAGATCATCATGCCCAACAGTTATCAGGTTTCAGTAAATGAGGTACACACCCGGATGGACCTTAAGTTAGATCGTCATGCCCAACAGTTATCAGGTTTCAGTAAATGAGGTATACACCTGGATGGACCTTAAGTTGATGTCATGCCCAACAGTTATCAGGTTTTAGTAAATGAGGTATACACCCAGATGGACCTTAAGTTAGATCATCATGCCCAACAGTTATCAGGTTTCAGTAAATGAGGTATACACCCGGATGGACCTTAAGTTAGATCATCATGCCCAACAGTTACCAGCTTTCAGTAAATGAGGTACACACCCGGATGGACCTTAAGTTAGATCGTCATGCCCAACAGTTATCAAGTTTCAGTAAATGATGTACACACTTCAGCTAAGTCACACCCACCTGTTAACATACAACTATTAAATAGAGTACAAATGCAACCTAATAACACAAGAATGGGGTAAAAACAGCTACAAGTAGACATTTGCTGCACACATCAAACTATAGCATTATTTCTTCTGCAAATGACTGGACTTCACTTTGCAGGTAAAATTAAAGCCCGCTTGTATATAATTTGAGTTGTTTCAATGTCATATTGAAGTATTTTATAAAGAAAGTAATTGCAACTATTGCAATAAACTTCATAAACATTATCTGTTCTAAAATCTCAGGACATTGGTCATTTATCCCCACAGGACACAACTGCCCAAACAGTGACTGTCCTGCTTAATCAATGACAGGTCATAACCAAAAGTTATTTACATGCCACTGTCCCCTACAAAGTGTACAAAACTACAAACATAAATGTTTTACTGCAATTCTATATAACACATACTTCATTACAACAAGCATAAAACACAATCGAGCTAAAGTCTGTCTCCCTGAATAAGTTGCTAATCTCTGAAAGTAGCCAAAAATATCTACCTCAAAACCACCTGTCTCAAAAAAAGGAGGGGGGGGGGATTCTGCAAGCAAGTAGATATAGTTTGATTCACGCACGTTAACACACCAGTCTCATCATTAAAAGCAACACTCCCTTGCCCCCTTTTTCAAGCCCGACATGCTAAAATACACATCTGTTGATTTCCTGCCAGCCATGTCCTTTGCATTTACATTATTAGAATCAGCAAATCTCCATTGTGGAAGGCCTCAAGCAGCTCCGGAATTCTCCACTCACCGCAGAGGATCCTGTACTGTTTGTCCCGCTGCTGATGGAAGTGTCAGGGCTACTGGTGCTGGGCCTGCTTTTGCTGCTACTTGTCTCAGGATATTGATCAGGGGACAGGGCCCCATCAGTCTCCATATTAACCACTTTGCCACCGTTGCAGTCTGCATTCATGCTGCTATTTGCAGGAGGAGAGGCAGTGAAGTATCATGACGGACTAGGACTGTGTGGAGGAGATGAGAGGCTCTGTGGTTGCTGCTGAGAACAATGCGACACTGTCACTATTTTTTCCAAAAACTATCACTGCAGTAACAATAACAACACTCTGTGGACACTTCTGGGGAATTTAGCCAAGACAACCAATTGTGAGTAAGAGGAGGTGTGTTGTCTAGGCAATAGACCAGAGTCGAGCAGTTCATTTCTTTTTAGCCTACCTTACAGTTGTCATTAGGACTGTCTGAAACATACTGCTGATTTCTCATAGCTGTCAAACAAATGAGGGACAAATCCTAAAACAGTTAGAAACAGTTAAAACCCGGCAGAAAACAACTAACTCAGAATTTAAGAGTTGATGTCTCATTACTTCAAAGGGCAGCACAAAAGACATATATCCAAAAGACTGAATAACAATGAGCCTCATTGCTTAGTTTAGGAAGGGATAGACAACCAAGGAAATGGGAGTCATTCCTTATTAAAAGCAACTGCAGTCATTGGGACTCCTGTGTAAGTGAGTTTGCTTGATTTTGAAACAGATAATGGAAGAACACGTTTGTCAAACAGTAATGGGTTGGCAGTTTTGACACAGGTAGCCCATGTCCCCATACAGCTTACATCAAAGGAAATAAAGGTCATCATAAGAATAAGTCTGTGGAGTCTGCTTGTGTGGAAACACTCTATTCAAGGCTACCATGACTAGTCTGCAGAAAGGTTAGGTTCCTCAATGCTTGTTTATGAACCACATCACTGTGGAGTCATCTGTAAACACTTGTAGCAATTGCCTGATATCCACAGACAACCTCTTAATCACAGTATGTAAGAGATGCGCATACACAATTTTCTTGGCAGCAAAAATCTTGCATACAAACAAGGTTGTGAAGAACACACTCACTACAGCCATTACACAGTGTCCACACATGCAGACATGTCAAGACACTACAAAGCAATCTCAGCAATCATCAAAGACTTCCTAAGCCTGCAAATGGCACCCTCAGTTTACACGGGGTCCCATGCCCCTGTACATGCCATGTTTCTGTCTCAAACTGGCATCCTCAGTTTACACGGGGTCCCATGCCCCTGTACACGCCATGTTTCTGTCTCAAACTGGCATCCTCAGTTTATACAGGGTCCCATGCCCCTATACACGCCATGTTTCTGTCTCAAACTGGCATCCTCAGTTTACACGGGGTCCCATGCCCCTGTACACGCCATGTTTCTTTCTCAACCTGGCATCCTCAGTTTACACGGGGTCCCATGCCCCTGTACACGCCATGTTTCTGTCTCAAACTGGCATCCTCAGTTTACACAGGGTCCCATGCCCCTATACACGCCATGTTTCTGTCTCAAACTGGCATCCTCAGTTTACACAGGGTCCCATGCCCCTGTACACGCCATGTTTCTGTCTCAAACTGGCATCCTCAGTTTACACGGGGCCCCATGCCCCTGTACACACCATGTTTCTGTCTCAAACTGGCATCCTCAGTTTACACGGGTTCCCATGCCCCTGTACACGCCATGTTTCTGTCTCAAACTGGCATCCTCAGTTTACACGGGGTCCCATGCCCCTGTAGATGCCATGTTTCTGTCTCAAACTGGCATCCTCAGAGTTTACACAGGGTCCCATGCCCCTGTACACGCCATGTTTCTGTCTCAAACTGGCATCCTCAGTTTACACAGGGTCCCATGCCCCTGTACATGCCATGTTTCTGTCTCAAACTGGCATCCTCAGTTTACACGGGGTCCTATGCCCCTGTACACGCCATGTTTCTGTCTCAAACTGGCATCCTCAGTTTACACGGGGTCCCATGCCCCTGTACATGCCATGTTTCTGTCTCAAACTGGCATCCTCAGAGTTTACACAGGGTCCCATGCCCCTGTACACGCCATGTTTCTGTCTCAAACTGGCATCCTCAGTTTACACGGGGTCCCATGCCCCTGTACACACCATGTTTCTGTCTCAAACTGACATCCTCAGTTTACACGGGGTCCCATGCCCCTGTACACACCATGTTTCTGTCTCAAACTGGCATCCTCAGTTTACACAAGGTCCCATGCCCCTGTACACGCCATGTTTCTGTCTCAAACTGGCATCCTCAGTTTACACGGGGTCCCATGCCCCTGTACATGCCATGTTTCTGTCTCAAACTGGCATCCTCAGAGTTTACACAGGGTCCCATGCCCCTGTACACGCCATGTTTCTGTCTCAAACTGGCATCCTCAGTTTGCACAGGGTCCCATGCCCCTGTGCATGCCATGTTTCTGTCTCAAACTGGCATCCTCAGTTTACACAGGGTCCCATGCCCCTGTACACTCCATGTTTCTGTCTCAAACTGGCATCCTCAGTTTACACAGGGTCCCATGCCCCTGTACACGCCATGTTTCTGTCTCAAACTGGCATCCTCAGTTTACACAGGGTCCCATGCCCCTGTACATGCCATGTTTCTGTCTCAAACTGGCATCCTCAGAGTTTACACAGGGTCCCATGCCCCTGTACATGCCATGTTTCTGTCTCAAACTGGCATCCTCAGTTTACACGGGGTCCCATGCCCCTGTACATGCCATGTTTCTGTCTCAAACTGGCATCCTCAGAGTTTACACAGGGTCCCATGCCCCTGTACATGCCATGTTTCTGTCTCAAACTGGCATCCTCAGTTTACACAGGGTCCCATGCCCCTGTACATGCCATGTTTCTGTCTCAAACTGGCATCCTCAGTTTACACAGGGTCCCATGCTTCTGCACCAGGTCAGCACTAATCCAGTGGAACCAACATGACCAGTCTAGATCCTAGTGAATCACCATTTCAGACTTGTGCAAGAACCACCTCCATTACATAGTTCCAGCCTAACAGGGGGCAGACTGTTTCAACTGCCTGAGGCCACGTAAGTCATTATAACAGATGCAGTTGCCTAGGGGGGTGGTGTAAATTTTAAGGACTACACAGTACAGGGGTTGTTTTTACTACAATCATCTGTGTGTGGGAGCTCTGAGCTGTCAGATTCCTTTTGCTGCCCTGTAAAACAGATGCCACAGGGTATAGTGGCCTTGGTTTTGTATAAATGCTATTACATCAAACACTAGCAGACAGGCATAACAAAAACTGCTTTTCCGCAACTAGTCACTAGACCTGAAAATGACCAACATCATTTTATACAAATGGGGCTTAGCAGTGTTGTACCTATTTGCCTGCCTAGCAGATGTGAAATGTTACTAATTTTCTCATCACATCACTACAGCAACTGGGAAAGGATGCTTCTAGTGAAGACATGGCCACTGGGACTTTTGTATTTCCTCTCCAGTCTCCCCCTAATAGAAGTCACAGAGGACACATCCTCACTAGAAGCATCCTTTGCCTGTTGCTGTATTAAAGACCATCCTGATGGAGAAAAGGCTGCACTACAAAATAATTCTAATAGTCCCCTCTTTGGTCACACTCAGTATGGTTCCCAGTGTTGAGACTGAATTCAAGACAGCCCGCTTTGGATAATGCCATTGTACTGGAACAGAACACAGGAACTTAGAAGATGTGAAGAGCTCTTCATTTTTATGCAGTACAAAGGAGAGCCTTCAGAGGTTCAAGATCACTCTGTTGAGATGGTTACTACAGTGAGTAAAGTTTTGCTTTTCCCAAGGGGCAAATGCCCTAGCCATACTCTCATGGCACAGTTCCACCAGAGCTGTGGACACTTCCACACTCATTCTTCAGCAGCATTTGCACAGTGGCTGCAAGGTCCAACTGTAATACCTTAACTTAACCTTAGCTTTACCAGAAAGGCTCATCCAGACTCTGCTACACTTTGCTGTGAAGGAAAGGTTAGTTTGCTGTTATTTTTTGTATTTCTGTATTGCCTTTCTATATTTTGAATACTGTAGTTTGTTTTCTTTACCTTGTGTTTTGCTTGCATTCTGTTTTAACAGCAGATTAAAACTTCAAAAGAGACCACAGCTCTCTCTGTTCTGAGTCAGGCAGAATTTTTCCCTCCCTCCCACCCATTTAAGTTGTCTTGTTAAATACCACTGTCTTTCTAGTTGCCCGCCTCTTATGTTAATCTGACCATATATCTCATTTCTCTCTACTTTCACTGGCTTATGTGAGTAATCACAAAACCATCACTTTTGAAATCCCACCCCTTCAATTATTTAAATTTATTGGCCATCCTACAGTATTTCATAGTACCAAAATACAAAAGTAACCACCCCTTTCAGTCCATCTTGCTGTTTTAAAAATAGTAACTCTCCACTAAACCTTAACTTTTTAAACAGGTAAAACTCAAGTTACCTACTTTCATATCTAACTTCTCTAGTGCACACTGCAGAGTGCATTCTTTTCAATCTTACCTTTAAGCATCCCTGTTACTAGCACTTTCTCTAATACCTAAAAAGATCATCTCTACTTGACTCCAAGTAGACTTTTCTCTATCTGTTAAACCTAGCACTTGCTACTACAGTACTCATTACCTTGATACGGCACTCTTATAGATAGCACCCCAAAAAGGCAAACCCCCATTTCTCGGTCACCCACTTCCCCCGGAATCTCTTTTAAAGTTTTTTTGTCTAGTCCTTCTAGCATGTCGAGGGATCAGTTGCTAGTGTCCTCTCCTGCTCAGCTGGTGAACCTGGGAATATTGAGGCAATGTTACAATTGCCTCATGTACACAGACAACACTCTCCTCCTCCCACAAAACACAAATACATGCGAGAGATGCAACTATACGGCCAAACTGGAGGCTGAGCTCTCTCAACATAGGACTGGCAAGACCAGTCAGGAGGAGAAGGTTACTACACACACTATAGACCCAGTCTCACATAGTACCATCACAACCTCAAATCATACACATAAACACACAAAGACATACTCGGCTCTGATCAAAATCTACCAAAACAGCAGAGGCCACCAAAGCAGACACCCAAACAACCACCACCTCAGAACACAACACCTGCAACACATAGACCTCACAGTCAGAGTGTCAAACAGTCACAGCCCTTAAGGCCAAACACAATGCCAGACACACTAGTCATTGGTGACTCCATAGTCAGACACACTGACGTCCCGCTCACCAGACTGAGTAAGGAGAAGGTCACAGTAAGCTGCCTGTCGGGCGCTAGAATCCGCCACATAACGCAAGCACTCAGGTCTCTCAACAGCAGGTACAAATACGACTCAGTCATTGTCCACGCTGGTGTAAACGACCTGAGACGTACCTCCTTGGACTACATGAAAAGAGACATTGAGGAGCTCTCTGATTATGTAGCCCAGGCAGGTATGACCCTGACCTTGAGCAGTATCCTACCTTCACCAAGAATGATGCCACAATACAGAGATAAGATGATCAGCTTTAACAATTGGCTTAAACTCTGGTGTCATTCAAAGGGGATCCAATGTCTGTCTGCCTGGGATGACATGCTGGACAAGCCACACTGCTTCGCAAGTGACGGCTTGCACCTGTCACACCTGGGATTCCGGATATTGGCAAAGGCTCTTGCCACCCCCATAGTGCCTTTTTTAGGCAAGGCTCAAATTCTAAACCTACCACCCTAAAACACAAAAAAGGAAAAAAACTAAGGGTAATGCTGCTCAATGCCAGAAGTCTAAATCTCAAAATGCACACACTCGAGGCCCTTCTCAGTATGGAGAACATCGATGTCTGTGCAGTGACAGAAACCTGGTTCAAGGCTCCTGAGAGCACCCCAGCACTATCAGGTTTTACCTCTTATCATGCGTTCTGGCCCCAAAATCCGGACAATACCAAGAAAGGAGGGAGGGTATCCATATTCATCAAGGACACCCACACCTCAAGACTGGTGGCAACGCACGATGCATCGGAGACCATCCAGGTGAAATTAACCATAGGCAAGACTGCTCTGCAAATTGTAGCATGTTACAGGCCACCCTCACAAACTCAGGAACATCACATGGCCTTCCTGAAAACACTAGAGGGGATAAATGTATCACCAAACACCATCATACTAGGTGACTTCAATTACCATAATATAGACTGGGAACACTACTCAAGCCCAAACACCCTAGCCCAAAAGTTCCTGGAATTCATAAACTCAAATGCCATGGAACAACTAGTCACCATCCTCACAAGAGGAGAAAACATACTTGATCTCATCATCACGAACATGGGAGCACAATGTTCAACACCGGAAGTATACCCCTCACTGGTGAGATCAGATCACAAACTAATCTCACTGGAGGTCCTCATCCCACCCCCACCTGAAACAAAAAAGACCACAGTAAAGAACTTCTCGAAAGCCGACTTCACACTTCTAAAGACTAGTGTGGTCTCCTTTAAGGCCCCCAAGCCGGCAGAAAACAGTACTCAAGCCGCTGAATCACTTACAAATGCCTTCTACCAGCACCTGCAGGCCTGCATGGATAAGGCAATCCCAAGCAAAACAAAGACTCTTTGTACCAAAGGCAAGCGTCCAGTCTGGTGGACCACAGCCATAAACAAACTCTACAACAAAAGGAGGAAGCTACTACAAGATAGAGCAAAATCCTTAAAAGGTAAGACACCTTTGATCACTATAAGTAAAAAACTAAGAGCTCTCATAAAATCATCCAAAGCAAATTTTGAGAGAAAAATAGCTAAAGACTCAAAAGACAATCATAAGGCCTTCTTTAGCTATGTTAGAAACCTGGGTGGAAACTCCCAGATATGCTGAGAACTAGTTCAAAATGATGTGAAGATTACTGATCCTACAGATATTGCCAACATACTGGCTGACAGGTTCAGTGCAAACTTCTCCCCCTCCCCAAAGGAGAGAGATCTATACCAAGCGATTGCACCCCCCCAAACACCTCCACCGCCCAAGCGGGAACTGCCCTCTCCAACGCAAAAACACAGCATCCATGGGACCTGATGGTGTCCCCGGCTGTGTGCTCCACGAACTCAACGAGGAATTAAACCCACAGCTAGGACAGCTGTTTAATCATAGTCTTACCTCTGGATACGTACCCAGGGAGTGGCGCACTGCAACTGTGGTCCCACTTCACAAAGGCGGTGCCTCCACCGACCCTGGAAATTACCGGCCCATTAGCTTGACAAGCCTTATCTGCAAAGCCATGGAGAGGATCATAATGGACCTCATAAATAAAGACATAGGGAATTTGCAGACTTTGGATCCATCCCAGTTTGGCTTTGTCAAAGGCAGATCATGCCTTCTAAACTTGGTTGACTTTTTCGAAACAGTCACCAAAGCCATTGATGAGGGAAAGGCAGTCCATACAGCCTACCTCGATCTGGCGAAGGCCTTCAATACAATACCCTACTCGGGTATCATTGAAAAACTCATCAGCTTAAATGTTAACCCATACATCACAAGATGGGTTGCAAACTGGCTGAGTGACAGAACCCACAGGGTCAGAGTTGCTGGTGCCATGTCAGACTCAAAGCCTGTCACAAGTGGTGTACCACAGGGCTCAGTCCTGGGCCCAGTCTTGTTTGGCATCTACTTTTCCGAAGTACAAGCAAACACAGGAGGGTTATGGCTGACAAAGTTTGCAGATGACTGCAAACTGGGCCATAGTAGAAAACACATCTGACACAGATATCCTTCAGAAGGGTCTCACAGAAACGGATAACTGGTGCCAGAGCCATGGCCTAAAGTTAAATGCCAAAAAATGCATAGTCATACCCTTCGGGAAAAACAAGGTTACCCCTAGCTACCAAATAGGTGGCAATCCACTGAGCACAGAAGAAGTTATCAGGGACCTGGGGACCCAGGTTGATAGTAGTCTGTCATTCGACACCCATGTAGCTAAAGTAGTTAGGAAGACCTTCTACATTGCCCACCTTATCATGAAGGGATTCTCATCTAGATCAAGGGATGTCATAGTCTCCCTATACTCATCACTCATCAGACCAATGATTGAGTACAATGCCCCATTCGGAATGTATCTGACCCGACACTTGCAGCAGCTGGAGAGGCCACAAAAGTTCCTCACCAAAAGGATAAAGGGTCTCAAACATCTGTCCTATGCTGCCCGACTGAAAGAACTCCAGCTCTATTCAGTCGCTTACCGCTTGCTCAGAGGTGACCTTTGCCTAACATACAAGGCCATGTCAAACCCAGATTTGATGAATATGCTTCACCTCAAAAATCTAGATCCGTCAGAGCCACAAGGGGGAAACTTAAACCTCGACACGGCTATTAATAGGGCGTGCTGGAGGGATAGATTCATCACCCAAAGACTCCCTATGCTGTGGAATAAAATCCCGGTATATGTGAGGCAGAGCACCTCGCTGGCCTTGTTCAAGAGAAATCTTGACCAATGGATGGGAGATCGCAGATATACCCCAGGGATTACCTCAGTGTCACTGCTGGACAGAGGCACAGCAAAATAATGGGTATAGTTCCCCATACTAAAGGGGTGGCATAAGCCACAAAACTATGGGCTAGGCTTGTAAATGCCCTCGGGCAGATAGCCTAGTATGAACCTATGAACCTATGAACCTATGAACAAACACCAAAACAGAAAAACTCAGAAAAAGGGATAACTAGTAAGAAGCTATATACCGTGAAGACAGGGTATAAACCATAGCAACTGTTTGGTAATTGCTACAGCTTATATCCTGCCTGCACAGAGCTCTACACCACTCAAGTTTTAGTTTACCTAAAAGAAATACATTTGTTTTAAAGTTTAAACTGTAGCAAACTATTTGATGCAATGTAGCATGCAGTTGCTACACTTTAGACCACACAGGATGCATTGAAGTGCTCAGGTTTGACTGAAAATGCAATACTGGCTTTAAAAAGCAAAAAAAAAAAAAAAAAAGTAAAACGTCCCTCAAGAAGTGTAAACAAGATCCGAAAAACAATACTCAGGAAGGAGACTAAAGCAGCAGAGCGTACATGAAATAAGCATATCAAACTGATGCTTAAGCCCTTACTCTAAAATGAGTCAATAAATAACTTCATGAGTCTACTGGAAAGCCTGTTCAGCCCAATTAAAAATAATAATAATAATCATCACTGTCCATAACCAGTTCGGGACACTAACATAAAAAAGTTCTCAAAAAACATTCACCGCAAAAATGGCAAGCCACAGATCTTGCTAGTGAAAATAAAATAAAAACAATTTTTCACTTGCAAGATCCGTGGCAGTGTAGCATGCACTGATTTTCCCTCAGAAAAACAGAGACGTCTGGCAGCATACCATTAAAACAGAAGTTCCTGCTCCTGGGCGAAAGACTGTTTATTTGGAAAGCAGATAAAGAGCAGGAGTGTATGCAAATATTGGAAGAAAGCATGCTAAATCACAGAGAGAGCGTTTCTTCGGTGTGTTCTACTCTAAACTGCTGGCAGAATGATGGCCGACTTTTCAGAAAATTCTACAAAAGCGAGAGTAAAGTTTTAATAAAGATGATTAAGCGTACTGCTAAACGTACTACGGGAATCACTAAAAATGAGAAAATAAATATTTCCCTTTGCTTAAATAATTATTTTGAGTACAGGGATCGATAGATAGGGGAAAAAGAGAAATTAAGGACAAGCAATGATGCTGAGTAACCCGTAGTTGTCCTTTAATGTTGCAGTCCAGCCAAAGAGTTAAAATGACTGCCCACCAAAGCCTTTAAATAATAAGCTAACTAATACACATCAGTAAAGGGCTAGAGAGAAGCAACTATTGTAGCAAACCATGACTATCACGCAATTAAGTCTATTCTGTCTTTTCATAATTCTTTACAACACCACAAGTTATCACTCTAGCAATATCCCTAAACTTAGTAGCACAACACTGCATTATGCACTCTCGTATACAGACACCACACATTATAATAATATCTGCCCACAGTTATTCAAGAACTACATAACAGACTAATTCAGGACTAAACATATATGCTCTCATTCCTACTCCAAAAAAACACAATACTTTCTCACACTCCTCACCAAACTCCAACATCTGTATAACCATTTTAACTCCAGGCTCACCATAAGTGGGGATATCCACCCCAACCCAGGCCCAAATCCATCCTGTCCAACTCAAACTGCTCCAACACAAATGTCAGAACATAACACCCCCACTTTCTTCATCCCTGGGCAACCCAACAGCAGCAGCAAAACCAACCATTTTTTAATGCTAAATATTAATATTAGAAGTATCAAAAATAAAATACCTGAACTCCAGGCCACAATAGCACACTACTCCCCAGACATAGTTGCTTTAACAGAAACCTGGCTAAATAAAAGCATATCTAACTCAGAATTTCTCCCTACTGGCTGCAATATCATTAGACAAGACAGACCACTTCATAAAGGGGGAGGAACTGCCTTACTGTACAAGTCAAACTTAACTGTCCGTCAATTACCAAACTCCTACCCCTCCCCAATAATTGGGACATACTTATCTCACAACTTCAACTTCACCCTGAAAAAGGTCATCACCACAATTGTGATCTATATTCCACCTAGTAATACACCTACTAGCCTTGAAGACTTCTTATCCTGGTGTTCTTCCACATACACACAAGAAACCCTTATTCTGGGGGACTTCAACCTAGATTGGTTCACCTGTATATCAGAACCACCAAGTAATCTAATAAATCTCCATGGCTACCAGCAGCTAGTCCAAATTCCAACTAGATGTGATAAAAAATCTAAAAGGGAATCCATCCTTGACTGGGTTCTAACTAACAACCCCACATTGTACCCTCACACAGGCAGTCTCCCAGACACCTTAAGTGACCACAACATAATATATTTTATACGTAGTAGAGCAAGCATATGCAAAACCACTAACTATATATCCACTAGAAACACAAAAAAATTCTCTCCTGAGGTCCTCAACACTTTACTCTGTAACTGTGACTGGACCTCCCTAAAAACCCTCCCACTTGACCAGGCTGTAGCATACTTCAACAAAACATTTCTACAACACTAAACACTGTCGCTCCATTGCACAAAATCAAGGTTAGAACCTCTACAAACCCCTGGCTCAGTAAAGAAACCAAACAAATCCTCAAGTCCAGAGACACTGCCTGGCTTTACTATAAAAAAAACAAAGAAACACAAAGCCTAACTAAGTACCAAGAACTGCGCAACTCTGCAAAAAAATGCATTAGGCTGGACAAAAAAATCCTACTACACAACATTACAAACTAAATACCAACACAACCCACAAAAATTTTGGAAAAATGTAAACCAGCTACTAAAATCCACCCAAAAGGCTACCCCCAAACCAACCACCCCTGACACTAAAGTTCCCATCGAAACACAATTCATCTCCCATTTTGTGAACTCAATTCTATCCTTAGTATCATAAGACAGTTCCTTCCTCACTATCCCCCCCAACACAAATAACACTAATCCCACCCAACACAAAAGAAAGTTCAAACGGAGAATCTATAACCATGTCTATGACATAAAGAAAAATAATGAACTCAATGCTCTGGCTAGGCATGTTAATGAACATAAAGAACATGGCTTTAAGTTCAGGGTACTTCAGTTGGTGGATCTAAATAAAAGATGGGGTGATAATGTAAATACTCTAGCTAATATCGAGTTGACATGGATTCTCAGACTAAGAGCACATTTATATCCAGGATTAAATCAAAGTATTTGCATCAAACCTGTTTTGGATGGTAGGCTGTATAGATAAGGAATGAACATATTGTTTATTTATTCATTCACTTATTTATTTATTTATTTATTTATTTATTTATCTGTCTATATATGCATCAATATATTTATCTAACACATTTTTAACATCAATAACTGTTTTTAAATTGATATGGTGTCTTTTAATAGCAATATTCATATTTACATATATTTATTTTTATACGTTGTAATAAGTTAATGAATATATGTACATATATACAAAATTTTAAATTTTAAATATAATGTAAATATAATTCGACTGTATATGATTCTGGTAATATATATGCGCTATATATTAAGTCTGCCTCAAAGGATTTTAGAACGTATTTACTATCTCTTCTGATTAGAATTCTATATTGAATTTTATGTCTTTTTAAGGAAGTTTTTTAAATAATTGATTAATTGTTTGAGCTTTAATTGCTTGATTGAATGCACTTGATTTACTATATATACTTTGAATGAACTGCTATTATATGTTAAGATCTGATGAAGCGCACTTTGGTGCATGAAAGTGCTTGTCTGTATATGAATAAAGGAGCTTGTTCGTGAAACGAAAGAGATTCTTTACTTCCACGGGTGGTGAATCTCGCAGTGTTTTTGCTTGCATTGTCCTCTTGTTTGACTGGAAGATTCTATTGGGACTTTTCGGTATTTTGTATATATATATAAATAACACTAATACAAGCTTTACCCTCAAAACAGTTTCCACCACTTCAATCAAAAGCATGCTCTCCAAACTAAAAACCTCATCAACAGCAGCCAACCTACTCCCCAGCTATTTCTTGAAACTCACAGCAGATGCTATTGCTATCCCGGGCTCCACTTTCATAAACAGATCAGTTGTTGAAAACTATGTGCCAAAACTCTGGAAAATATCCTATGTTACACCCATACATAAAGGCGGGACCTCCACTGAACTTAATAACTACAGACCCATTGCTTCACTCTCCCCCCTGGCCAAAATCCTATAAAAATGCATCCATACCCAGATGCTAAACTATCTCCTAGACAGCAACATCCTGTCACCTACTCAGCATCGTTTCAGACCTGCCCATAGTACCACTACAGCCCTCCTCTGCTTCACAGACACAGTAAACTGTCTCAAAAATGAAGACCTACAAGTGTCAACTCTTTTTTGGATATGTCCAAAGCATTTGACACAGTCTCACACCAAATCCTGCTAAACAAACTAAACCAATATCCTCTATCAAATTCCACTCTTACCTGGTTCCAAAGCTACTTAACTGACAGGTACCAAGCTGTGAAATTGGACAATTCTCTCTCTCCTCAGCTCCCCCTAACTATAGGAGTCCCACAGGGTTCTATCTTAGGACCAGTACTTTTCACAGTCTTCACAAATGACCTCCATACCTCCACACAGCATGCATCTATAATTCAGTATGCAGATGACACTACCTTAATCTGTGCTGCACAAAACATTCCCACCCTCCTGCAAACATCTCAACTAGCATTCTCTGATGTTGAAAACTACCTTACCAAAGCCCAACTTATCCTCAATCCAAAAAAAATTCAGCTTATGATTATAACCAATTCTAACAAAAACACTAACAGTCAATTCACTATCTACTCCACTAATGCTACTCCAATTGCTCCAGTGGCACAGGCTAAGCTATTGGGAATAACCATAGACTCCCACCTAAAATTTGATAGTCATCTCAACTTAACTATTAAAAAAGTACATGCCAAACTGGGGTGGCTATACCGTATCAAACCATTTCTTACCAACAACACAAGATCAGCCATTGCTCGCTCCCAACCTCTATCCACCCCACTCTATGCATCTCCCATTCTGACTAATCTCAACAAAACTGAACTAAGCAAAATGGAAGCCTGCTATAACAGAATTGCCCACTTTGCTGCAAATTGCTCATATAGAACTCATCACTGTACTGTTTTGAGACAGCTCCACTGGCTTGAACTGCCCAACCTCCTAACCTACAATCAGCTCTGCCTCTGTCATTCTATTACCTTCCCAATAAGTGTCCTGCCCTCAAAAACCTAGTACAACATCACTCAGCCAAAAGGCCTCTTAGATCATCAAGCAAACTACTACTAGAAGTCACCAACAGCTACAATAGCTTTGGAAATGCACTATATAGTAGTTCAGTGGCTAGAAAATGGAACTCTGTCCCTACAAGCATTCAAAACACATCATTCAAAGCCTCCTTTAAAGACCTCATCAGGCAACATCTCAAGGAAAGTTGGCAATGCCATGATTGCTCCCCAGGCTAGTGAAAGCGGATAACACATACATACAAAATCGAGAGCACTTGATAATAGTTTTCAGTCTTACTCACAAACACTGGCTAATCTACAATGTATGTACTGTACCTGTGTACTATGTATGTATTCTACCTATGTTCCAAATTTCAGCTGTACACCACAAATCTATTAATTACCTTTATTTTTAAAATTAATATTTTTTTGTTTGTTCTCTCCACTGTAACTGTTTATGTACTGCATACCACTGTAAAAACATGTCTCCTGTAATTTGTGTGTATACTGATCCTGTCTAAATAACTAAATGTGTCTGTAATTTTTCTTTGTGGAGCTTTTCTCCCCTGGCCTCTGCTGAAAAAGGGCCTTTTTGGCTCAGTCAGACACCCCCGGTTGACAAATGAAAAATAAATAATACACTTGCAATATATAACTACAGATAAAACACAATATATCAATACAGATAATATACTGGCTGTATATCACTAAAGAAAATACACCTACACTATATAATTACAGATAATTCACTTTCAATATATCACTACAGATAATACACTTGCAGTATATCACCACAGATAATACATTTGCAGTATATCACTGCAGATAATACATGTACAGTACATCACTACAGATAATACACTTACAGTATATCACTAACTACAGATCATACACTTACAATGTATCACTACAGATAATACAAGTACAATATATCACTACAGTTAATACACTTACAATATATCACTACAGGTAATACACTTACAGTATATCACCACAGATACTACACATACAGTATATCACTACAGATAATACAGTTGCAGTATATCACTATAGATAATATAATCCCCATACTCTGTTTAATCTTCCTCTCCCTTACCCTAGTTTTTTACTTAGCCTGTACTCCCCCTCCCAGTAGTGTATGTTGTTTTTCTTTCCTTCCCCAGAACCTTGTGACTCTTCTCTGTACCTTGACTCTTTGTCCACTAGGTGTCACTCTGTCCACATCTAGACCTACAGTACTGGATTATTCCCTTCCATATTCTTCCTACCTTCACCTTCTCACTCCATTCCTTTCCATCTCTGTAGTGCTCTGTGATCCACTCCCCCTTACGCTTTCTATCTCAAGCCTTCTATTTGCTAACTTTCTCTGTTACTTTTTCCTTCCTCTCTGGATTCTGTGTATCCCGCTCCGTTCGCCCTGCGGGCTCACTCCGCTCCCCTCCCTACCCCCAATTCCCACCCACCCCCAGGGGTCCTAACCTTATACTACCCTAGCCAAACCCCCTTACTCTTACATCCCATCCTGTTCTTTCCCACCAAAAATTCAACCCCTCCCTTCTACACACACTCCCCTCCCCTCTTCTTCCTCTACTGCTAAACCAACCTACTCTCCTATTACTAGCTTCTCTCCTCTTCCTCAATTCACTTTCTTCTCATAAACTTCCACTCTCAACACCTATACCTATACTTTGTATTCTCCTTTCACACCCCTACATATCCACCTATTACTTCTTTCCTTCTTTCCTGTTTGCCCTATACCTATAACTCTACCTCTCTTACCCTCTCTTCCTCTATTACTTTATAACTTCCCTTACCTCACCACTTCTACATATGGCTCCATACTTACCCACCATGGTAATATTCTTAGCATTATTCTCTACCTCCCTTTATTCTTCTTACCTTCTTACCTTCTTTGAACACCCACTTAAAAACCAGCCAGACCTTATAAATAAACATACATCTATCTTCCACACTTCTCTTACCTCCTTCTTAAATTCAACATCCACCCCTAGCTATCACCTTCCCAAATTCCATAGGCACTATCATCTTACCTATGCCCTACCCTCTGATGAAAAAATGAAACAACTAACCCTTCTTAAAAGCAGCCTCACACCCAGACTTAATACTCCTAACTTACAAGATGGTGATATTCACCCCAACCCAGGCCCATCAAATCCCTCCCCTCAAGTATCTAAGCCTAACTTCAATAACACCCTACTCATAGGTCATCTAAATATACGAAGTGTAAATAACAAAGTACCCTACTTACATGCCCTGTTAGACATTCACCACTTTGACATTCTGTGCCTCTCAGAGACCTGGCTAAAGCCAGCCACCAAAGACACTGAGATTATACCCCAAGGCTATAATTTACATAGGCTTGATCGTACTAAACGTAAAGGTGGTGGTGTGGCAATTCTATTTAAGAACCATCTTAGCATCTCCACCCTCCCAGCCTGCCCAACCCAGGATTCTAGTGCTGAAGCCATCATCGCTAAACTTCAGTTAAATGCTCAAAAAGCTCTTTACATCATCTGTATGTACATACCACCAGGCAACAACATACCAATCTTAGAAGACTTCCTCAGCTGGGCTTCCACTAACTTCCCCCAAGAAACTATAATTCTGGGTGACTTTAATATAGACTGGAATACTATTAATAGTGACAACCCCTCCTGTCATATAAACCTACATGGTTTTACTCAATCCATTACCACTACAACAAGGCTTAATAAACCAAGTAAGAAACAGAGTATCTTAGACTGGATACTCATAAACAAAGTTAATGTCTCATACAAAGTAGGAACTATACCTGATGACCTCAGTGACCACTGCCTAACCTATATCTCTAGAGAAAAGACTGACTATCAAAAACTCCCTAACATTAGAATAATACGCTCTACCAAAAACTTTAAAAGGGATTTATTTCAAAATGATCTCAATACATGTAACTGGAACCTCTTGAAATCACTTCCTCTTAATGAAGCAGTTTCATTCTTTAACTCGACCTTCCTTTCCATTTTGGATAAACATGCCCCTGAATGCTTTATTAGAACGAAGTCTAATATAGTCCCATGGCTCTCAAAGGAAACAAAGAAATTAATTCATACTAAAAATAAAATTTGGGCCAAATGGAGATACCATAGAATCAGCTCTGATTTTCTTCATTTTTGCCAACTTAGGAATCTTACAAAAAAAGCTATAATCTCTGACAAAAAGAACTACTACTGTGAACTTCACGAAACCCAATTATATAAACCCAAACAATTCTGGTCTTCAATCAACAAACTCCTTTCACCTGGTACAGCTAAAACTCCCTCCCCAATAAACGCAGACCCAGAAACCCCTAGCCATACTGCAAATGCCTATAACACCTTTTTTATTGAAACCATTCAATCTCTTGCTAGACAACTGAACGCCAATAACTTTTACCCTCCAAATAATCTTGTTGATTCCCCCCAAAACTTCACTCTTCATCCTATCTCTACCTCCTTTATCTATAAGCTTATTCTTAAACTGAAACCCTGCACCCCCTCTGCTGACAAACTCCCCTCTCTCTTTCTTCAAAAGGCTGCTAAACAGATTGCATACCCTATATCTATACTCATTAATAGGACTATCCAAGAGGGAACCATACCAGATATATGGAAAATCTCTCATATCATCCCACTACACAAAGGTGGTAACTCTATTGACTACACTAACTTTAGACCTATTGCTCTTCTCTCTCCTCTAGCTAAGATTATGGAGAAATGCATCCACCAACAACTCATACAATATCTCTCTTCACACAACATAATAGCCAACTGTCAACATGGCTTTAGACCCCACCATAGCACCTCCACTGCCCTCCTTTCCTTCGTCGATACTATCAACAACTATCGCAACTCAAATCTTCTCTCCTCTGCTCTATTCATTGACCTCTCTAAAGCTTTTGACATGGTGAACCACTCTTCCCTTATTAACATCCTTAAATCCCTCTCATTTGATAACCTGGCTTTAAAATGGTTTACTTCTTATCTTAACAACAGACATCAAGCCGTTCTTTGGGACAATCATATCTCTTCCTTATTGCCTGTTTCTATTGGAGTCCCGCAGGGCTCTATTCTCGGTCCACTTCTCTTCTCCATTTACATAAATGATCTCAACACTGTCATCCCTCAAGCTACCTGCATCTAATATGCTGACGACTCCACGATTATTTACTCAGCATCTACCTCCGCAGAGCTACTCTCTCTAACTCAAACTACCTTCAACACTGTAGAAACTTGGTTTACTAGACGGTACCTCCTCCTCAATGCTAAAAAAACAAAACTGCTCCTTTTCACTCCTACCACTCGAGCCTCTCCATTAAACTTCAACATTTTGTCTAATGACACTACTGTTATCTCTCCTGACATGACAACTAAACTGCTAGGAATAACCATTGACAACAATCTTACTTTTGATCAACACATCAATAACACCATCAAAACTGTTAATAAAAAAATTGGATCATTATACCATATCAAACCTTTTCTCACACCTTTTACCAGAGCTACTATTGCCCACTCCCATCTTATATCTACTCTCTTTTACACCTCACCTATTTTCACTAACCTTAAGAAGGCCAACCTAAATAAACTAGCAACTTGTTACAATAGCATTGCCCGCTTTGCCACCAGTAACCCTTTCAGAACACATCACTGTCATAACCTAAAACTCCTAGGCTGGCTTGAGCTACAAAACTGTCTTTTGATCTCCCAACTTACCATTGCTCACAAGATACTGTACCAACCTTATAATACCCCTATACTTTCTCAACTTTTAATCCCTTATAATAATCTTACCTCCCTTCGATCTTCTTCTAAACTCATGACCAAATCTGTAAAGTCCCATAACTTAGCTGGTGACTCTCTGTTCCCTAATACTGTAGGAAAGATATGGAATCAGCTACCCACTGATATCACTCTAATCTCCTCCTTACCACTCTTCAAACAAAAAATCAAACTGTACTTCCAAAATCACTGGCTCTGTTCCTGTAGGACTCCTGACTAACCTTCTTCTTTCCCTACTCTACTAGAACTTTACACTATACTTATTAACTATACTTATTCCTTCTTCTTTTGCCCTTTTGCTCTCCTCTTATGCTCTGACCCACTCCTCCTTTTTCTCTCCCCTGTCCTCTTTTCCATCTTCTTACCCTTCTCCTCACTAGACTTTTGCTTCTTTCTCTCTTCCTCCTTTGTATTTCTTCTGTAATTCCCTTCTTATCTCCTGTTCTACTTCTTCTCTCCAACGGATTATCGAAAACATGTTGCTAATCTTGACTTTTTGTAATGCTTCTACTGAACGACTATATTTTGGTGTGTTCCTTAGGTATTTTGTTTTTTCATGTTACTAAATGTATATTCTTTTTGTACTTAATTTTGTTTATAAATTGTCTATTTGTAATTTAGTATGTGTGGAGCTTTTCTCCCCGGGCCTCTACTGAAAATGGACATATATCCAGCTAGACTAGCCCGGTTAACAAATGTAAAATAAAATAAATAAATAAATAATACATTTACAAATTATCACTACATATACTACAATTACAAAATATCACTACATGTAATACACTTCCATTACATCACTACAGGTACTGCACTTACAATATATCACTGCAAGTAATATACTTACAATAAATCACTACAGGTAATAAACTTACAAAATATCGCTACAGATAATACACTTACAAATTATCACTACATATACTACAATTACAAAATATCATTACATGTAATACACTTCCATTACATCACTACAGGTAATGCACTTCCAATATATCACTACAGATAATACACTTACAGTATATAACTACACAGAATACATTTACAATATATCACTACAGATAATACACTCACAATATGTCACTACAGATAATACACTTACAATATATCACCACAGATAATATACTCACAACATATCACTACAGATAATATATTTACAATACATTGCTGCAGATAACACATTTACAATGGATAACTACAGATAATACACTTACAAAATATCACTACAGATGATACACTTACTATATATCACTTCAGATCACACAACTACAATGAATAACTACAGATAAAACACTTACAATGTATCACTACAGATAACACACTTACAGTATATCACTACAGTTAATAGCCTCACAATGAATCACTACAGGTACTACACTTCCAGTATATCACCACAGATAACAGACCTACAATATATCACAACAGATAATACACTTACAGTATATCACTACAGATAATACACTTAAAGTATATCAGTACAGATAATACACTTACAATATATCACTACAGATACACTTTCAAAATATCACTACAGATAACATACTTAAATCATATCACTACAGGTGATACACTTAATGTATATCACCTCAGATAATACACTTCCAGTATATAACTACAGATAATACACTTCCATTATATCAATACAGGTAATACACTTCCAATATATCACTACAGATAACACATATATAACTACAGATAATACACTTACAATATATAACTACAGACAATACACTTACAATATATAACTACAGTACAATATATAACTACAGATAATACACTTACAATATATAACTACAGATAATACATGTCCAAGATATTACTGCAGGTAATACACTTACAATATATCACTGCCGATAATACACTTCCAATATATAACAGGTAATACACTTCCAATTTATCACTACAGGTAATACACTTATAGGTTCATAGGTTCATAGGTTCATACTAGGCTATCTGCCCTGGGGCAATTATAAGCCTAGCCCGATTCTGTATGGCTTACGCCACCCCCTGATTTGAGTATACTGTGCCCTTTTTAAGGTTTAGTTTACTGTGCTTCTGTCTAATAGTGACACGGGAGTAATCCCTGGGACAAACCTATGATCCCCCATCCACCTATCAAGATTCTTCTTGAAGAGATTCAGTGAGGTGCTCTGCCTCACAGGAACTGGAATGGAATTCTATTCCAGAGCGAAGGGAGCCTCTGGGTTATGAACCTGTCCCTCCAGCAAGTTCTATTTATTTCTGTGCTGAGGTTCAAGTCCCTCGAGCATGTGGCTCTAAGGGATTTAGATTTACTGAGGTGGAGCATGTCCATTAATTCTGTATTTGACATAGCTTTGTATGTCAGGCATAGATCCCCTAGAAGTAGGCGGTATGCAACTGAGTAGAGCTGGAGTTTTTTTAACCGAGCAGCATATGGCATCTGTTTGAGACCCTTGATCCTCTTGGTGAGATACTTTTGGGGTCTTTCTAATTGCTGCAGGTGTCGGGTAAGGTACATCCCAAAAGGGGCATTGTATTCTATGATGGGCCTGATAAGGGATGAATAAAGGGGCACGATTACCTCTCTTGATCTAGATGTGAAACCCTTCGTGATGAGGTGGGCTATGTAGAAGGTCTTTCTAACCACTTTGGCAATGTGGTTTTCAAAGGAGAGATTGCTATCAACTTGGGTCCCCAGGTCCCTAATAACTTTCTCTGTACTTAATGGGTTTCTGCCTATGTGGTAATTTGTGGGCACATTGTTTTTGCCAAAGGGTATGACTATACATTTTTTGGCATTTAGCTTTAAACCATGGCGCTGGCACCAGTTATCTGTCTCTGTGAGACCTTTTTGAAGGATGTTTGTGTCAGCTGGAGAGTTGATTATGGTGCCCAGTTTGCAGTCGTCTGCGAACTTGGTGAGTCATAGTCCTCCCACATTTGCTTGTACCTCGGAAAAGTATATACCGAACAAGAGTGGTCCCAGGACAGAACCCTGTAGGACGCCACTTGTGACCGGTTTTGAGTCTGACATGGCTCCAGCAACTCTCACTCTGTGGGTTCTGTCTTTGAGCCAGTTTGTGACCCATCTTGTGACATAGGGGTTTATATTTAAGCTGGATAGCTTATCTATGATGCCCGAGTGGGGTATTGTGTCACATGCCTTTGCAAGGTCCGGATAGGCTGTGTGGACTACCTTTCCCTCATCTATGGCTTTGGTGACTGTTTCAAAGAAGTCAACCAGGTTCAAAAGGCAGGATCTGCCTTTACAATATATAACTTCAGATAATACACTTCCAATATATAACTACAGATAAAACACTTCCAATATAGTACTGCAGGTAATACATTTCCAATATATAACTTCAGGTAATACACTTCCAATATATAATTACAGGTAATACACTTCCAATGTATATCTGCAAATAATACACTTCCAATATATCACTACAGAAAATAAACTTCCAATATATCACTACGGATAACACACTTCAAAAATATCACTACCGATAATACATTTACAGTATATCACTACAGGTACTACACTTACAATATATCACTACAAATAATACACTTCCAATATATAACTAAAGGTAAGACACTTCCAATATATCACTACAGGTAATACACTTCCAATATATCATTACATATAACACACTTCCAATATATCACTGCAGATAATACATTTACATTATATCACTACAGGTACTACACTTACAATATATCACTACAGGTAAGACACACAATATATCACTACAGGTAATACACTTACAAAATATCACTACAGATGATACATTTGCAAAATATCACTACAGATAATACACTTACAATATATCACTACAGATAATACACTTACACTATATCACCACAGATAATGCACTTCCAATATATCACCACAGATAATACATTTCCAATATACCACTTCAGGTAATACACTTCCAATATATCACTACAGAAAATACACTAACAATATATCACTACTGATAATACACTTCCAATATATCACTACAGGTAAAACATTTACAAAATATCACAACAGATAATACACGTACAATATATCACTACAGATAATACACTTAAAATACATAACTACATGAAATACTCTTCCAATATAAAACTACAGATAATACACTTCGAATATATCACTACAGGTAATACACTTACAATGTATCACTACAAATAATACACTAACAATATATCACTACCGATAATACACTTCCAATATATCACTACCGATAATAAATGTACAATATATCACTACAGGTACTACACTTGCAGCATATCACCACAGATAATACATTTACAGTATATCACTATAGATAATACATGTACAGTACATCACTACAGATAATACACTTACAGTATATCACTAACTACAGATCATACACTTACAATGTATCACTACAGATAATACAAGTACAATATATCACTACAGTTAATACACTTACAATATATCACTACAGGTAAGACACTTACAGTATATCACCCCAGATACTACACATACAGTATATCACTACAGATAATACAGTTGCAGTATATCACTATAGATAATACATTTACAAGACATCACTACAGGTACTGCACTTACAATATATCACTGCAAGTAATATACTTACAATAAATCACTACAGGTAATAAACTTACAAAATATCACTACAGATAATATACTTACAAATTATCAATACATATACTACAATTACAAAATATCACTACATGTAATACACTTCCATTACATCACTACAGGTAATGCACTTCCAATATATCACTACAGATAATACACTTACAGTATATAACTACACAGAATACATTTACAATATATCACTGCAGATAATACACTTACAATATGTCACTTCAGATAATACAATATATCACCACAGATAATATACTCACAACATATCACTACAGATAATATATTTACAATATATCACTGCAGATAACACATTTACAATGGATAACTACAGATAATACACTTACAAAATATCACTACAGATGATACACTTACTATATATCACTTCAGATCATACAACTACAATGAATAACTACAGATAAAACACTTACAATGTATCACTACAGATAACACACTTACAGTATATCACTACAGATAATACACTTAAAGTATATCAGTACAGATAATACACTTACAATATATCACTACAGATACACTTTCAAAATATCACTACAGATAACACACTTAAATCATATCACTACAGGTGATACACTTAATGTATATCACCTCAGATAATACACTTCCAGTATATAACTACAGATAATACACTTCCATTATATCAATACAGGTAATACACTTCCAATATATCACTACAGATAACACATATATAACTACAGATAATACAATTACAATATATAACTACAGATAATACATGTCCAAGATATTACTGCAGGTAATACACTTACAATAAATCACTGCCGATAATACACTTCCAATACATAACAGGTAATACACTTCCAATTTATCACTGCAGGTAATACACTTACAATATATAACTTCAGATAATACACTTACAATATATAACTACAGATAAAACACTTACAATATAGCACTACAGGTAATACATTTCCAATATATAACTTCAGGTAATACACTTCCAATATATAACTAAAGGTAAGACACTTCCAATATATCACTACAGGTAATTCACTTCCAATATATCATTACATATAACACACTTCCAATATATCACTACAGATAATACATTTACATTATATCACTACAGGTACTACACACAATATATCACTACAGGTAATACACTTACAAAATATCACTACAGATGTTACACTTATATCACTACAGATAACACACTTACAATATATCACTACAGATAATACACTTACACTATATCACCACAGATAATGCACTTCCAATATATCACCACAGATAATACATTTCCAATATGCCACTTCAGGTAATACACTTCCAATATATCACTACAGATAATACACTAACAATATATCACTACTGATAATACACTTCCAATAAATCACTACAGGTAAAACATTTACAAAATATCACAACAGATAATACACGTACAATATATCACTACAGATAATACACTTAGAATACATAAATACATGAAATACTCTTCCAATATAAAACTACAGATAATACACTTTGAATATATCACTACAGGTAATACACTTACAATATATCACTACAGATAATACACTAACAATATATCACTACCGATAATACACTTCCAATATATCACTACCGATAAGAAATGTACAATATATCACTACAGGTACTACACTTACAATATATCACTACAGGTAATACACTTCCAATATATCACTACAGGTAATACAGTTCCAATATATAACTACAAATAATACACTTACAATATATCACTACAGGTAATATACTTACAATATATCACCACAGATAATAAACTTCCAATATATAACTACAGGTAATACACTTCCAATATATCACTACAAGTGATACACTTTCAATATATAACTACAGATAATACACTTCCAATATATAACTAGAGGTAATACGCTTCCAGTATCTCACTACAAGGAATATACTTCCAATGTATATCTCCAGATAATACACTTCCAATATATCACTACATATAATAAACTTGTAATATATCACTACAGATAATACACTTCCAATATATCACTACTGATAATAAGCTTACAATATATCACTACAGATAATAAACTTCCACTATATCACTACTGATAATAAACTTACAGTATATCACTACAGATAATACACTTCCAATATATAACTACATGTAATACACTTCCAATATATCACTACAAGTAATACACTTTCAATATATAACTACAGATAATACACTTCCAATATGGCACTACTGATAATAAACTTCCAATATATCACTACAGATAATACACTTCCAATATATAACTAGAGGTAATACACTTCCAGTATCTCACTACAGGTAATACACTTCCAATGTATATCTCCAGATAATACAATTCCAATATATCACTACTGATAATAAACTTCCAAAATATCCCTACAGGTAATACACTTACAATATATAACTACAGGTAATACACTTCCAATATATAACTACAGATAATACACTTCCAATATGTAACTTCAGATAATATACTTCCAATATATCACTACAGGTAATACATTTCCAATATATCACTACAGGTAATACAGTTCCGATATATCACTACAGATAATACACTTACAATATATAACTTCAGTATAATATATCACTACAGGTAATACACTTAAAGTATATCACCACAGATAATACAGTTGCAGTATATCATTATAGATAATACATTTACAATACATCACTACAGGTACTACACTTACAATATATCACTGCAAGTAATATACTTACAATAAATCACTACAGGTAATAAACTTACAAAATATCACTACACATAATACACTTCCATTACAGCACTACAGGTAATGCACTTCCAATATATCACTACAGATAATACACTTACAGTATATAACTACACAGAATACATTTACAATATATCACTACAGATAATACACTTACAATATGTCACTACAGATAATACACTTACAGTATATCACCACAGATAATATACTTACAACATATCACTACAGATAATACATTTACAATATATCACTGCAGATAATACACTTACAATATATAACTACAGATGATACACTTACAATCTATCATTACAGATAATACACTTGCAATGTATCACTACAGATGTACACTTACAATCTATCATTACAGATAATACACTTGCAATATATATCTACAGATAAAACACAATATATCAATACAGATAATATACTGGATGCATATCACTATAGATAATACACCTAAACTATATCACTACAGATAATTCACTTTCAATATATCACTATAGATAATACACTTGCAGTATATCACCACAGATAATACATTTACAGTATATCACTACAGATAATACATGTACAGTACATCACTACAGATAATACACTTACAGTATATCACTAACTACAGATCATACACTTACAATGTATCACTACAGATAATACAAGTACAATATATCACTACAGTTAATACACTTACAATATATCACTACAGGTAATACACTTACAGTATATCACCACAGATACTACACATACAGTATATCACTACAGATAATACAGTTGCAGTATATCACTATAGATAATACATTTACAATACATCACTACAGGTACTGCACTTACAATATATCACTTCAAGTAATATACGTACAATAAATCACTGCAGGTAATAAACTTACAAAATATCACTACAGATAATACACTTACAAATTATCACTACATATACTACAATTACAAAATATCACTACATGTAATACACTTCCATTACATCACTACAGGTAATGCACTTCCAATATATCACTACAGATAATACACTTACAGTATATAACTACACAGAATACATTTACAATATATCACTACAGATAATACACTTACAATATGTCACTACAGATAATAAACTTACAATATATCACCACAGGTAATACACTTCCAATATATCACTACAGATAATACACTTACAATGTATGACTACAGATAATACACTTAGAAAATATCACTACAAATGATACACTTACAATATATCACTACAGATAATACACTTACAATGTATCATTACAGATAATACACTTGCCATATATAACTACAGATAAAACACAATATATCAATACAGATAATATACTGGCTGTATATCACTATAGATAATACACCTACAATATATCACTACAGATAATTCACTTTCAATATATCACTACAGGTAATACACTTGCAGTATATCACCACAGATAATACATTTACAGTATATCACTAAAGATAATACACTTACAATATATAACTAGAGATAATACATGTACAATTTATCACAACCGGTAATACACTTACAACATATCGCTACATGTAATACACTTACAATATATCACTACAGATAACACATTTACAATGGATAACTACAGATAATACACTTACAAAATATCACTGCAGATGATACACTTACTATATATCACTTCAGATCATACAATTACAATGAATAACTAGAGATAAAACACTTACAATGTATCACTACAGATAATACACGTACAGTATATCACTACAGTTAATAGCCTTACAATGTATCACTACAGGTACTACACTTCCAGTATATCACCACAGATAACAGACCTACAATATATTACTACAGATAATACACTTGCAGTATATCACTACAGATAATACACTTGAAGTATATCAGTACAGATAATACATTTACAATATATCACTACAGATACACTTTCAAAATATCACTACAGGTAATGCACTTACAAAATATCACTACAGATAATACACTTACAATACATCACTACAGATAAAACACTTAAAATATATCACTACAGGTGATACACTTAACGTATATCACCTCAAATAATACACTTACAATATATAACTATAGATAATACACTTCCATTATATCAATACAGGTAATACACTTCCAATATATCACTACAGGTAACACATATATAACTACAGATAAAACACTTACAATATATAACTACAGACAATATACTTACAATATATAACTACAGTACAATATATAACTACAGATAATACACATCCAATATATCACTGCAGATAATACACGTCCAATATATCACTGCAGATAATACACTTACAATATATCACTGCCGATATTACACTTACAATATATAACTTCAGTACAATATATAACTACAGATAATACACTTACAATATATCACCACAGAAAATATACTTCCAATACATACTTACAGGTAATACACTTCCAATTTATCACTACAGGTAATACATTTCCAGTATATAACTTCAGGAAACACACTTCCAATGTATATCTCCAAATAATACACTTCCAATATATCACTACAGAAAATAAACTTCCAATGTATCACTACAGATAACACACTTCAAAAATACCACTACCAATAATACATTTACAATATATCACTACAGGTACTACACTTACAATACATCACTACAGATAATACACTTCCAATATATAATTAAGGTAAGACACTTCCAATATATCACTACAGGGAATACACTTCCAATATATCATTACATATAACACACTTCCAATATATCACTACAGATAATACATTTACACTATATCACTACAGGTACTACACTTACAATATATCACAATATATCACTACAGGTAATACACTTCCATTATACCACTACAGGTAATACACTTCCAATATATCACTACAGATAATACACTTCCAATATATCACTACAGGCAAAACATTTACAAAATATCACAACAGATAATACACGTACAATATATCACTACAGATAATACACTTAGGATGCATAACTACATGAAATACTCTTCCAATATAAAACTACAGGTAATACACTTCCAATATATCACTACAGATAATACACTAACAATATATCACTACCAATAATACACTTCCGATATATCACTACAGGTAATATACTTACAATATATCACCACAGATAATAAACTTCCAATATATATAACTACAGGTAATACACTTCCAATATATCAATACAAGTGATATACTTTCAATATATAACTACAGATAATACACTTCCAATATAGCACTACAGGTAATACACTTCCAATATATAACTAGAGGTAATACGCTTCCAGTATCTCACTACAAGTAATATACTTCCAATGTATATCTCCAGATAATACACTTCCAATATATCACTACAGGTAATAAACTTCTAATATATCACTACAGATAATACACTTCCAATATATCACTACTGATAATAAACTTACAATATATCACAACAGATAATACACTTCCAATATATCACTACTGATAATAAACTTACAATATATCACAACAGATAATACACTTACAATATATCACTACAGGTAATACACTTCCAATATATCACTACAAGTAATACACTTTCAACATAGCACTACAGGTAATACACTTAGAATATATCACTACAGGTAATACATTTGCAAAATAACACTACAGATAATACACTTCAAATATATCACTACAGATAATACACTTAGAATACATAACTACAGGAAATACACTTCCAATATATCACTACAGATAATACACTTCCAATATATAACTACAGGTAAGACACTTCCAATATATCACTACAGGTAATACACTTCCAATATATCATTACATATAGCACACTTCCAGTATATCACTACAGATAATACATTTACATTTTATCACTACAGGTACTACACTTACAAAATATTACTACAGATAATACACTTGCAAAATATCACTATAGATAATACACTTACAATATATCAGTACAGGTAATACACTTCCAATACATACTTACAGGTAATACACTTCCAATTTATCACTACAGGTAATACACTTCCAGTATATCACTGCAGATAATACACTTCCAATATATAACTACAGATAAAACACTTCCAGTATAGCACTAGAGGTAATGCATTTCCAATATATAACTTCAGGTAATACACTTCCAATATATAATTACAGGTAATACACTTCCAATATATATCTCCAAATAATACACTTCCAAAATAGCACTACAGAAAATAAACTTCCAATATATCACTACAGATAATACACTTCCAATATATCATTACATATAACACACTTCCAATATATCACTACAGATAATACATTTACATTATATCACTAAAGGTACAACACTTACAATATATCACTGCAGGTAAGACAGACAATATATTACTACAGGTAATACACTTACAAAATATCACTACAGATGATACACTTGCAAAATATCACTACAGATAATACACTTACAATATATCACTACAGATAATACACTTACACTATATCACCACAGATAATACACTTCCAATATATCACCGCAGATAATACACTTCCAATATACCACTACAGGTAATACACTTCCAATATATCACTACAGATAATACACTAACAATATATCACTACCAATAATACACTTCCAATATATCACTACAGGTAAAACATTTACAAAATATCACAACAGATAATACACGTACAATATATCACTACGGATAATACACTAACAATATATCACTACCGATAATACACTTCCAATATATCGCTACCGATAATACATGTATAATATATCACTACAGGTACTACACTTACAATATATCACTACAGGTAATACACTTCCAATATATCACTACAGGTAATACAGTTCCAATATATCACTACAGATAATACACTTACAATATATAACTTCAGTACAATATATAACTACAGATAATACACTTACAATATATCACTACAGGTAATATACTTACAATATATCACCACAGATAATACACTTCCAATATATAACTACAGGAAATACACTTCCAATATATCACTACAAGTGATACACTTTCAATATATAACTACAGATAATACACTTCCAATATAGCACTACAGGTAATACACTTCCAATATATAACTCGAGGTAATACGCTTCCAGTATCTCACTACAAGTAATACACTTCTAATGTATATCTCCAGATAATACACTTCCAATATATCACTACAGATAATAAACTTAAAATATATCACTACAGATAATACACTTCCAATATATCACTACCGATAATAAACTTACAGTATATCACTACAGATAATACTCTTACAATATATCACTACAGATAATACACTAACAATATATCACTACCGATAATACACTTCCGATATATCACTACCGATAAGAAATGTACAATATATCACTACAGGTACTACACTTACAATATATCACTACAGGTAATACACTTCCAACATAGCACTAGAGGTAACACACTTAGAATATATCACTACAGGTAATAAATTTACAAAATAACACTACAGATAATACACTTCCAATATATCACTACAGATAATACACTTAGAATACATAACTACAGGAAATATACTTCCAATATATCACTACAGATAATACACTTACAATATATAACTACAGGTAAGACACTTCCAATATATCATTACACATAACACACTTCCAATATATCACTACAGATAATACATTTACATTATATCACTACAGATGCTACACTTATAATATAACACTACAGATAAGACACACAATATATCACTACAGGTAATACACTTACAAAATATCACTACAGATAATACACTTGCAAAATATCACTACAGATAATACACTTACAATATATCACTACAGATAATACACTTACACTATATCACCACAGATAATACACTTCCAATATATCACCACAGATCATACACTTCCAATATACCACTACAGGTAATACACAAGCAATATATAACTACAGGTAATACACTTAGAATATATAACTACAGAAATACACTTCCAATATATAACTACAGATAATGCACTTCCAATATATCACTACAGGTAATACATTTACAAAATATCACAAAAGATAATACATAATATATCACTGCAGATAATACACTGAGAATACATAACTACTGGAAATACTCTTCCAGTATAAAACTACAGATAATACACTTCCAGTATATCAGTAAAGGTAATACACTTCCAATATATCACTACAGATAATACACTAACAATATATCTCTACCGATAATACACTTCCAATATATCACTACCAATAATACATGTACAATATATCACTACAAGTACTACATTTACAATATATCACTACAGGTCATACACTTACAATATATCAATACAGTAATATACTTACAAAATATTACTACAGAAAATAAAGTTGCAAATATCCCTACAGGTAATACACTTCCAATATATAACTGCAGGTAATACACTTCCAATATATAACTTCAGATAAAACACTTCCAATATATCACTACAGGTAATACACTTCATATATCACTACAGGTAATACATTTCGTATATATCACTACAGATAATACACTTACAATATATAACTTCAGTACAATATATAACTACGGATAATACACTTAATATATATCACTACAGGTAATATACTTACAGTATATCACCACAGATAATACACTTAAAATATAGAACTACAGGTAATACACTTCCAATATATCACTACAAGTAATTCACTTTCAATATATAACTACAGATAATACACTTCCAGTATAGCACTACTGATAATAAACTTCCAATATATCACTACAGATAATACACTTCCAATATATAACTAGAGGTAATACGCTTCCAGTATCTCACTACAGGTAATACACTTCCAATATATATCTCCAGATAATACACTTACAATATATCACTACTGATAATAAACTTTCACTATATCACTACAGATAATACACTTACAATATATCACTACAGGTAATACACTTCCAACATAGCACTACAGGTAATACACTTAGAATATATCACTACAGGTAATACATTTACAAAATATCACTACAGATAATACACTTCCAATATATCACTACAGATAATACACTTAGAATACATAACTACAAGAAATACACTTCCAATATATCACAACTGATAATACACGTACAATATATCACAACAGGTACTACACTTACAACATATCACTACAGGTAATACACTTACAATATATCAATACAGGTAATACACTAACAAAATATCACTACAGAAAATAAAGTTGCAAATTATCCCTGCAGATAATACACTTATTATAACTACAGGTAATACACTTCCAATATATAACTACAGGTAATTCACTTCCAATATTTAACTTCAGATAATACACTTCCAATATATCACTACAAGTAATAAACTTCCAATATAGCACTACAGATAATACATTTCCAGTATATAACAAGAGGTAAAACACTTCCAATATATCACTACAGGTAATACACTTCCAATGCATATCTCCAGATAATACACTTCCAATAAATCACTACAGATAATAAGCTTCCAATATATCACTACAGATAATACACTTCCAATATATCAGTACTGATAATAAACTTCCAATATATCACTACAGATAAAACACTTCCAATATATAACTACAGGTAATACAGTTCCAATTTATCAGTACAGGTAATACACTTACAATATATAACTATACATAATACACTTCCAGTATATCACTACAGATAATAAACGTCCAATATATCACTTCAGGTAATGCACTTCCAATATATCAGTACAGGAAATACATTTCCATGTATATTTACAGATAATACACTTCCAATATATCACTACAGATAATAAACTTCCAATATATCACTACAGATAATACACTTCCAATATATCACTACAGATAATACAATTCCAATATATCACTACTGATAATAATTTTACAATATATCACTACAGGTACTTCACTTAAAATATATCACCACAGATAATAGACTTCCAATATATCACTACAGATAATAAACTTCCAATATATCATTACAGGTAAAACACTTCCAATATATCACTACAGGTAATACACTTCCAATATATCACTACAGGTAATACACTTCCAATATATCATTACATATAACACACTTCCAATATATCACTACAGATAATACATTTACATTATATCACTACAGATACTACACTTATAATATATCACTACAGATAATTAACTTCCAATATATAACTAGAGGTAATATGCTTCCAGTATCTCACTACAGGTAATACACTTCCAATGTATATCTCCAGATAATACACTTCCAATATGTCACTACTGATAATAAACTTCTGATATATCACTACAGATAATACACTTCCAATATATCACTACCGATAAGAAATGTACAATATATCACTACAGGTACTACACTTACAATATATCACTACAGGTAATACACTTCCAACATAGCACTAGAGGTAACACACTTAGAATATATCACTACAGGTAATAAATTTACAAAATAACACTACAGATAATACACTTCCAATATATCACTACAGATAATACACTTAGAATACATAACTACAGGAAATATACTTCCAATATATCACTACAGATAATACACTTACAATATATAACTACAGGTAAGACACTTCCAATATATCATTACACATAACACACTTCCAATATATCACTACAGATAATACATTTACATTATATCACTACAGATGCTACACTTATAATATAACACTACAGATAAGACACACAATATATCACTACAGGTAATACACTTACAAAATATCACTACAGATAATACACTTGCAAAATATCACTACAGATAATACACTTACAATATATCACTACAGATAATACACTTACACTATATCACCACAGATAATACACTTCCAATATATCACCACAGATCATACACTTCCAATATACCACTACAGGTAATACACAAGCAATATATAACTACAGGTAATACACTTAGAATATATAACTACAGGAAATACACTTCCAATATATAACTACAGATAATGCACTTCCAATATATCACTACAGGTAATACATTTACAAAATATCACAAAAGATAATACACGTACAATATATCACTGCAGATAATACACTGAGAATACATAACTACTGGAAATACTCTTCCAGTATAAAACTACAGATAATACACTTCCAGTATATCAGTAAAGGTAATACACTTCCAATATATCACTACAGATAATACACTAACAATATATCTCTACCGATAATACACTTCCAATATATCACTACCAATAATACATGTACAATATATCACTACAAGTACTACATTTACAATATATCACTACAGGTCATACACTTACAATATATCAATACAGTAATATACTTACAAAATATTACTACAGAAAATAAAGTTGCAAATATCCCTACAGGTAATACACTTCCAATATATAACTGCAGGTAATACACTTCCAATATATAACTTCAGATAAAACACTTCCAATATATCACTACAGGTAATACACTTCCAATATATCACTACAGGTAATACATTTCGTATATATCACTACAGATAATACACTTACAATATATAACTTCAGTACAATATATAACTACGGATAATACACTTAATATATATCACTACAGGTAATATACTTACAATATATCACCACAGATAATACACTTAAAATATAAAACTACAGGTAATACACTTCCAATATATCACTACAAGTAATTCACTTTCAATATATAACTACAGATAATACACTTCCAGTATAGCACTACTGATAATAAACTTCCAATATATCACTACAGATAATACACTTCCAATATATAACTAGAGGTAATACGCTTCCAGTATCTCACTACAGGTAATACACTTCCAATATATATCTCCAGATAATACACTTACAATATATCACTACTGATAATAAACTTTCAATATATCACTACAGATAATACACTTACAATATATCACTACAGGTAATACACTTCCAACATAGCACTACAGGTAATACACTTAGAATATATCACTACAGGTAATACATTTACAAAATATCACTACAGATAATACACTTCCAATATATCACTACAGATAATACACTTAGAATACATAACTACAAGAAATACACTTCCAATATATCACAACTGATAATACACGTACAATATATCACAACAGGTACTACACTTACAACATATCACTACAGGTAATACACTTACAATATATCAATACAGGTAATACACTAACAAAATATCACTACAGAAAATAAAGTTGCAAATTATCCCTGCAGATAATACACTTATTATAACTACAGGTAATACACTTCCAATATATAACTACAGGTAATTCACTTCCAATATTTAACTTCAGATAATACACTTCCAATATATCACTACAAGTAATAAACTTCCAATATAGCACTACAGATAATACATTTCCAGTATATAACAAGAGGTAAAACACTTCCAATATATCACTACAGGTAATACACTTCCAATGCATATCTCCAGATAATACACTTCCAATAAATCACTACAGATAATAAGCTTCCAATATATCACTACAGATAATACACTTCCAATATATCAGTACTGATAATAAACTTCCAATATATCACTACAGATAAAACACTTCCAATATATAACTACAGGTAATACAGTTCCAATTTATCAGTACAGGTAATACACTTACAATATATAACTATACATAATACACTTCCAGTATATCACTACAGATAATAAACTTCCAATATATCACTTCAGATAATGCACTTCCAATATATCAGTACAGGAAATACATTTCCATGTATATCTACAGATAATACACTTCCAATATATCACTACAGATAATAAACTTCCAATATATCACTACAGATAATACACTTCCAATATATCACTACAGATAATACAATTCCAATATATCACTACTGATAATAATTTTACAATATATCACTACAGGTACTTCACTTAAAATATATCACCACAGATAATAGACTTCCAATATATCACTACAGATAATAAACTTCCAATATATCATTACAGGTAAAACACTTCCAATATATCACTACAGGTAATACACTTCCAATATATCACTACAGGTAATACACTTCCAATATATCATTACATATAACACACTTCCAATATATCACTACAGATAATACATTTACATTATATCACTACAGATACTACACTTATAATATATCACTACAGATAATTAACTTCCAATATATAACTAGAGGTAATATGCTTCCAGTATCTCACTACAGGTAATACACTTCCAATGTATATCTCCAGATAATACACTTCCAATATGTCACTACTGATAATAAACTTCTGATATATCACTACAGATAATACACTTCCAATATATCACTACTGATAATAAACTTGCAGTATATCACTACAGATAATACACTTACAATATATCACTACAGGTAATACACTTCCAACATAGCACTACAGATAATACACTTCCAGTATAGCACTACTGATAATAAACTTCCAATATATCACTACAGATAATTAACTTCCAATATATAACTAGAGGTAATACGCTTCCAGTATCTCACTACAGGTAATACACTTCCAATGTATATCTCCAGATAATACACTTCCAATATATCACTACTGATAATAAACTTCCAATATATCACTACAGATAATACACTTCCAATATATCACTACTGATAATAAACTTGCAGTATATCACTACAGATAATACACTTACAATATATCACTACAGGTAATACACTTCCAACATAGCACTACAGATAATACACTTAGAATATATCACTACAGGTAATACATTTACAAAATATCACTACAGATAATACACTTCCAATATATCACTACAGATAATACACTTAGAATACATAACTACAAGAAATACACTTCCAATATATCACAACTGATAATACACGTACAATATATCACAACAGGTACTACACTTACAACATATCACTACAGGTAATACACTTACAATATATCAATACAGGTAATACACTAACAAAACATCACTACAGAAAATAAAGTTGCAAATTATCCCTGCAGATAATACACTTATTATAACTACAGGTAATACACTTCCAATATATAACTACAGGTAAGACACTTCCAATATTTAACTTCAGATAATACACTTCCAATATATCACTACGGGTAATACACTTCGAATATAGCACTACAGATAATACACTTCTAATATATACTTCCAATATATCACTACAGATAAACCACTTACAATATATTACTACAGGTAATACACTTACTATATATCACCACAGATAATACACTTCCAATATATCACTACAGGTAATACACTTCCAATGCATATCTCCAGATAATACACTTCCAATAAATCACTACAGATAATAAGCTTTCAATATATCACTACAGATAATACACTTCCAATATATCACTACTGATAATAAACTTCCAATATATCACTACAGATAATACACTTACAATATATCACTACAGATAAAACACTTACAATATATTACTACAGGTAATGCACTTACTATATATCACCACAGATAATACACTTCCAATATATAACTACAGGTAATACAGTTCCAATTTATCAGTACAGGTAATACACTTACAATATATAACTATACATAATACACTTCCAGTATATCACTACAGATAATAAAGTTCCAATATATCACTTCAGATAATATACTTCCAATATATTAGTACAGGAAATACATTTCCATGTATATCTACAGATAATACACTTCCAATATATCACTACAGATAATAAACTTCCAATATATCACTCCAGATAATACACTTCCGATATATCACTACAGATAATACAATTCCAATATATCACTACTGATAATAATATTACAATATATCACTACAGGTACTTCACTTAAAATATATCACCACAGATATTACACTTCCTATATATAATAATTCACTTCCAATATATCACTACAGGTAAAACACTTCCAATATATCACCACAGATAATACCCTTCCAATAAACTACTAAAGGTAATACACTTACAATATATCACTACAGGTAATACATTTCCTATATATATATCACTACAGATAATACACTTACAATATATAACTTCAGTACAATATATAACTACAGATAATACACTTACAATATAAAACTGCAGGTAATACACTTCCAATATATCACTACAAGTAATTCACTTTCAATATATCACTACAAGTAATTCACTTTCAATATATAACTACAGATAATACACTTCCAGTATAGCACTACTGATAATAAACTTCCAATATATCACTACAGATAATACACTTCCAATATATAACTAGAGGTAATACGCTTCCAGTATCTCACTACAGGTAATACACTTCCAATATATATCTCCAGATAATACACTTCCAATATATCACTACTGATAATAAACTTCCAATATATCACTACAGATAATACACTTCCAATATATCACTACAGATAATACACTTACAACATATCACTGCAGGTTATACACTTACAATATATCAATACAGGTAATACACTAACAAAATATCACTACAGAAAATAAAGTTGCAAATTATCCCTGCAGATAATACACTTATTATAACTTCAGATAATACACTTCCAGTATATCACTACACGTAATACACTTCCAATATAGCACTACAGATAATACACTTCCAATATATAACTAGAGGTAAAACACTTCCAATATATCACTACAGGTAATAAACTTCCAATATATCACTACTGATAATAAACTTCCAATATATCACTACAGATAAAACACTTACAATATATTACTACAGGTAATGCACTTACTATATATCACCACAGATAATACACTTCCAATATATAACTACAGGTAATACAGTTCCAGTTTATCACTACAGATAATACACTTCCAATATATCACTACAGATAATAAACTTCCAATATATCACTTCAGATAATACACTTCCAATATATTAGTACAGGAAATACATTTCCATGTATATCTACAGATAATACACTTCCAATATATCACTACAGATAATAAACTTTCAATATATCACTACAGATAATACACTTCCAATATATCACTACAGATAATACAATTCCAGTATATCACTACTGATAATAATTTTACAGTCTATCACTACAGGTACTTCACTTAAAATATATCACCACAGATAATACACTTCCAATATATAACTACAGGTAATACACTTCCAATATATCACTACAGGTAAAACACTTCCAATATATCACTACAGGTAATACACTTCCAATATATCACTACAGGTAATGCACTTCCAATATATCACTACATGTAATACACTAACAATATATAACGAAAGGTAATACACTTCCAAATATATCACCACAGATAATACCCTTCCAATAAACTACTACAGGTAATACACTTACAATATATAACTACAGGTAATACACTTCCAATATATAACTACAAATAATGCACTTCCAGTATATCACTTCAGGTAATAATCTTCCAATATATCACTATAGGTAATACACTTCCAATATAACACTACAGGTAATACACTTACACAATATCACTACAGGTAATACATTTACAAAATATCACTACAAATAATACACTTACAATATATCACCACGGATAATACACTTACAATATATCACTACAGGTAAGACACATCCGATATATCACTACAGATAATACACTTCCAATATATCACTAAAGACAATACACTTCCAATATATAACCACAGATAATACACTTACAATATATAACTACAGATAATATACTTCCAATATATCACTGCAGGTAATACACTTCCAATATATCACTACAGACTAACACTTACAATTCATCACTACAGATAATGTACTTACAATATATAACTACAGTACAATATATAACTACAGATAATGCACCTAAAATATATAACTGCAGATAATGCACTTCCAAAATATCACTGCAGGTAACACGCTTACAATATATAACTGCAGATGATATACTTAGAATATATTACTACAGATAATAGACTTCCAATATATCACTACAGATAAAACACTTACAATATATCACTGCAGATAATACACTTACAATATATAACTACAGTACAATATATAACTACAGATAATACACTTAAAATATATATCACTACAGGCAATTCACTTACATCACCACAGATAATGCACTTACAATATATAACTACAGATAAAAAACCTTCAATATATAACTACATATAATACACTTATAATATATCACTACAGGTAATACACTTCCAATATATCACTACAGGTAATACACTTCCAATATATTACTACAGATAATACACTTGCAATATATAACTACATGTAATACACTTCCAATATAAACTTACGATATATTATTGGTGATAATACACTTACAATATATCACTGCAGATAAAACGCTTACAATATATCACTGCAGATAATACACTTAATATAAATAACTACAAATAATCCACTTCAAATATATCACTACAGGTACTACACTTACAATATATGACTACAGGTAATATACTTCCAATATATAACTACAGATAATACACTTCCAATGTATCACTACAGGTAATTCACTTATATATAACTATACATAATACACTTCCAATATATCACTACAGATAATAACCTTCCAATATATATTACTACAGATAATACACTTCCAATATATAACTGCAAGTAATACACTTCCAATACATAACTACAAATAATCCACTTCAAATATATCACTACAGGTACTACACTTACAATATATGATGACAGGTAATCCATTTCCAATATATAGCTACAGAAAATACACTTGCAAAATATCACTACAGGTAATACACTTGCAATATATAACTAGAGGTAATATAGTTTCAATATATCACTACAGATAACACACTTTCAGTATATCACTACAGATAATAACTTACATTATACCATGCCCCCCCCATTAATATTCCAAAACGTGCACGCTGATTGGCCAACGTGCACGTTGTAAATCGACTTATACTAATGGAAAAAGGTCCGGTCGCCCGGACTTTTTCCATCAGTGTAAGTCTTTTTTAAAACACTGTCTCACTATGTTAAAGGAGTTTAACATAGCGACACAGGTTTAAAAAAAACAACGGAGATCTCCTTTGCTTTTTTTAAAGCTGTCTCGCTATGTTAAACTCCTTTAACATAGCTTAATAGTAAAAGCAACAGAGATTTTGCTTTCTCTGTTGCTTTTTTTTTAAAGCTGTCTCGCTATGTTAAATGGGTTTAACATAGCAAGACAGCTTTAAAATAAGCAACTGAGATCTCTGTTGCTTTTTTTAAAGCTGTCTCGCTATGTTAAACCCATTTAACATAGCGAAACAGTAAAAAGCAACAAAGATCTTGCTTTCTCAGTTGCTTTTGCCCACAGCTCTGATGTATTGCGTAAGCATGCGCAGTACATCAGAACTGCTGCAGAATACCAGACAGCTGTGGAAGGGCAGCAAGGAGGCATTATACAATGCCATTATTTAAGAAAAGTAATTATTTTTTTTCTTAAATAATTTCATTGTATAATAGCAATAACCCACTTCTGGGTGTGGGTAATGCTGGATTTACCCACGGTTGGCTTTGTTTGGTCCCTTGGGCTTCACCCTCAGGACTAAACCACGCCAACCGTGGGTAAATCCAGCATTACCCACACCAAGGTGGGTTATTGCTATAATATATCACTACAGATAATACACTTACAATATATGACTACAGATGATAAACTTACAATATATTACTATAGATCAAACACTTACAATGTATAAATCCAGATAATACACTTACAATGTATCACTAGAGATAATACACCTACAATGTATCACTACAGTTAATACACTTACAATATATAACTACAGGTAATATACTTCCAATATATAGCTAAAGGTAATACACTTCCAATATATCACTACAGGTGATACACTTCCAATATATCACTACAGATAAGACACTTACATTATATAACTACAGATAATACACTTCCAATGCATCATTACTGGTAACACACTTACAATGTATTACTACAGATAATACACCTACAGTATATCACTATAGATAATAAACCTACAATATATCACTAGAGATAATACACCTACAATATATCAATGCAGATAATACACTTACAATATATAACTACAGGTAATACACTTACATTATATCACTACAGGTAATTCAATATATCACTACAGGTAACACACTTCCAATATCCCACTACAGATAATATACTTCCAATATATCACTACAGATAATACACTTCCAATATATAACTACAGGTAATATACTTCCAATTTATCCCTACCAGTAATACACTTACAATATATAACTTTACACAATACACTTCCAATATATAACTACACATAATACACTTCCAATATATCACTACAGGTAATACACTTACAATATATAAATAAAGTTAATACACTTCCAATATAGCACTGCAGGTAATACACTTCCAATATAGCACTACAGATAATACACTTCCAAAATATCACTACAGATAATACACTTACAATATATCACCACAGATAATACACGTACGGTATATCACTACCGATAATACATTTACAAATATACCACTACCGATAATACTTTTACAATATATCACTACAGGTACTACACTTCCAATACATCACTACAGATTGTAAACTTCCAATATATAACTTCAAGTAATACATTTACAATCTATCACTACAGGTAATTCACTTACAAAATATCACTAAAGATAATACACTTCCAATATATCACTACAGCTAATACACTTCCAAATAACACTACAGATAACACCCTTACAATATATAACTACAGAAAATACACTTCCAATATGTCACTGCAGGTTGTATACTTCCAATATGTCATTAGAGATAACACACTTACAATACATCACTACAGATAATACACTTACAATATATAACTACAGTACAATATATAAGTAAAAACAATACACTTATAATATATAACTACAGATAATACACTTACAATATATCACTACAGATAATACATTTACAATATATCACTACAGCTACTACACTTCCAATATATCAGTACAGGTAATACACTTCCAATATATCACTCAGATAATGCATTTCCAATATATCACTACCGATAATACACTTCCAATATATAACTACCGATAATACATTTATAATATATCACTACAGGTACTACACTTACAATATATCACTACAGGTAATACACGTACAATATATCAATACAGGTAATACACTTACAAAATATCACTACAGAAAATACACTTGCAAAATATCCCTACAGATAATACACTTCCAGTGAATAACTGCAGGTGATACACTTCCAATATATAACTTCAGATAATACAATTCAAGTATATCACTACAGGTAATACACTTCTAATATATCACTACAGGTAATACAGTTCCTATATATCTCTACAGATATTACACTACCAATATATCACTACAGATAATACACTTCCAATATATCACTACAGATAATACATTTACAATATATCGCTACAGGTACTACACTTAACAATATATCACTACAGATAATACACTTCCAATATATAACTGCAGTTAATTCACTTTCAGTATATCACTACAGGTAATACACTTCCAATATATCACTACAGATAACACACTTCCAATATATACCTGCAGATAATACACTTACAATATATAACTTCAGATAATACACTTACAGTATATAACTGCAGAGAATACACTTACAATATATCAATACAGGTAAAACACTTACAATATATCACTACAGGTAATACACTTACAAAATATTATTACAGATAATACACTTACAAAATATCACTACAGATAATACACTTCCAATATATTACTAGTTAATACACTTACAATATATCACCACAGATAATACAATTCCAATATATCACTACAAGTAATACACTTACAATATATAACTACAGGTGATACACTTCCAATATATAACTACAGGTAATACACTTCCAATATATAACTACAAATAATGTACTTCCAGTATATAACTTCAGGTAATACACTTACAATATATCACTACAGGTAATACACTTCCAATATAGCACTAGAGGTAATACACTCAATATATACACACAATATATCCCTAAAGGTAATATATTTACAAAATATCACTACAAATAATACACTTACAATATATCACCACGGATAATGCACTTACAATTTATCACTACAGGTAATACACTTTCAATATATAACTACAAATAATACTCTTACAATATATAACTACAGATAATATACTTTCAATATATCACTGCAGGTTATACACTTCCAATATATCACTACAGACAAAACACTTACAATAAATCACTACAGATAATGCACTTACAATATATAACAATAGTACAATATATAACTACAGATAATGCACCTACAATATATAACTGCAGATAATGCACTTCCAAAATATCACTGCAGGTAGCACACTTACAATATATCACTACAGATAATACACTTCCAATATATAACTACAGGTAATACACTTCCAATATGTCACTACAGGTAATAAACTTCTGATATATCATTACAGATAATTTACTTTCAATATATCACTACAGGTAATACACTTCCTATATATTATTACAGAAAATACACTTCCAATATATAGCTACAACTAATACACTTCCAATATATCACTGCAGGTAATACACTTACAATATATCAGTGCCGAAAATACACTTACAGTATATCACCACAGATAATACACTTACAATATATCACTACAGACAAAACACTTACAATATGTCACTACAGATAATAAACTTACAATACATAACTACTGTAATTGTACATAACTACAGGCAAAATCTGAAGGTAATGCTACTCAATGCTAGAAGTCTAAACCTCAAAATGCACTCTCTCGAGGCACTCCTAAAAATGGAGAACATCGATATCTGTGCAGTAACTGAGACCTGGTTCAAGGCTCCAGAGAGCACCCCTGCAATACCAGGCTACAATTCTTACCACACTTTTCGGCCACAAAACCAGGACTGAAACACTAAAGGTGGAGGAGTGTCCATATTCACCAAGGATATTCACACCTCCAGGCTAGTTGCCCAACACAAAGCATCTGAAATTCTCCAGGTGCAACTAACACTAGGTAAGACTGCAATCCAAATTGTAGCTTGCTACAGATCCCCAACCATGCCCCAAGATTGTCATTACACCTTTCTAAACATACTGGAAAATATTAAGATACAACCAAACACCCTAATACTGGGTGATTTCAACTACCCTGCCATTAATTGGGAAAACTACTCAGGTATCAACTCCTTTTCCCAAAGGTTCTTGGAATTCATAAATTCCAATGCCCCGGATAAATTAATCCATTGTCCCACCTAGACCTGGTCATTACCAACATGGGAGATAGATGCTCCACACCAGTGGTCACCCCCTCATTGGTCAGGTCTGACCATAAGCAAATCACCCTTGACATCCAAATCCCACCCCCACCCCCAGTAAGGAATCATCCTTAAAAAACTTCTCCAAAGCCAACTTCAAACTACTGAAGTCAGAAGTGACAAACTTCACAACACCCACGCAGACGGGATCTGGAAGTTTGACTGCAGAATCCTACACTAAGGCACTGTACGAGCACATCCACTCGTGCATGAATCGTGCCATCCTAAATAGAACCAAGATGCTCTTCTCCAAAAAAAGGAAGCCAATTTGGTGGTCCCCTGCTATAAACAAACTATACAACAGAAGGAAGAAACTGTTGCAAAAAAGAGGAAAATCCCAGGATGCAAAAAACTCCCTCACCAGCCTCAGTAAGAAGCTGAGATCCCTCATAAAATCCTCAAAAGCTAGTTACGAAAATAAAATTGCCAAATATTCCAAAGACAACCACAAAGCATTCTATAGTTATGTCAGGAATCTAAATGGCAATGCTCAGATCTGCTCTGAGTTACAACAGAATGGCATTAAATATACTGACCCCAAGGATATTGCCAATATACTGGCAGATCGATTTAGTGCCAACTTCACCCCCCTCTCACCCCCTAAAGGGCCCATCTCAATACCAAAAGATTGCCAAATTCCGATAATCATGGCCACACAGGTAGAAACCGCACTCTCCAAAGCTAAGAATACAGCATCCATGGGACCAGATGACATCCCAGGCTGTGTACTACATGAACTACAAAATGAACTGGCACCTCACCTAAGTGTCATGTTTAATCATATCCTCACCTCAGGCTTCGTGCCCACTTAGTGGCGCACAGCTACAGTTATTCCGCTCCACAAGGGAGGATCCACCTTGGATCCCGGGAACAACCGTCCCATCAGTCTGACAAGCCTGATTTGCAAGGGCATGGAATGCATTATCATGGAACTTATAAACAAAGACATTGGCAACCTTCAAACATTGGACCCCACCCAGTATGGGTTTGTGAAGGGCCAATCTTGTCTCCTGAATCTGATTGACTTCTTTGAATCAGTCTCCAGAGCTGTGGACGAGGGTAAGGCAGTCCACACAGCCTATTTGGACCTTGCCAAGGCTTTTGACACCATCCCCCACTCTGGAATCAAGGATAAACTTACTAAGCTGGGCATAAATCCCTACGTCACTCGATGGGTTACCAACTGGCTTACTGACAGAACCCAGACAGTAAAAGTAGCAGACTCCAAATCCAGCTCCAGACAAGTGACAAGTAGAGTACCTCAGGGTTCAGTCCTGGGACCACTCTTGTTTGGCATCTACTTCTCTGAAGTACAGGCCAACACTAAGGGACTCTTACTAACAAAGTTTGCAGATGACTGCAAACTGGGAGCCATCATTGAATCCCCAAATGATGTGAATATTCTACAAATGGGCCTTACAGAAACAGATGCCTGGTGCCAGAGCCATGGGCTCAAGCTTAATGCCAAGAAATGTATAGTTATCCCCTTTGGAAAAAAAACATGTACCCATGAATTACCACATAGGTGGCAGGACACTAAACATCAAAAGTGTGATGAGAGATTTAGGGACACAGTTGGACAGTGGTCTCACTTTCGATAACCACATTGCCACAACAGTCAGGAAATCCTTTTATGTGGCACACCTCATCACTAAGGGCTTTTCATCCAGAAAAAACAAGGTCATTGTCCCACTGTACTCATCCCTCATTAGACCCGTTATAGAGTATAATGCCCCATTTAGTATGTACCTCACAAGACATCTGCAACAGCTGGAAAGGCCACAGAAATACCTCACTAAAAGAATCACAGGCCTAAAGCAGATGCCATATACTGACTGTCTAAAAAAACTCCAGCTATACTCTGTGGCATATCGTCAACTCAGAGGTGATCTCTGCTTAACATACAAGGCCATGTCAAACCCTGAGCTGTTGGACATGCTCCACTTAAAGAAATCCCAATCCCTCAGAGGCACACTCTCCAGGGATCTAAACCTTGTCATCACAATGAACAAAACATGCTGGAGGGATAGGTTCCTGACCCAGAGACACCCCATACTCTGGAATAGACTGCCCATACATATCAAGTAAAGCTCCTCATTGGCCCTCTTCAAAAGGAACCTTGATGATTGGATGAGAGATAGGAAATTCACCCTGGGGATCATGTCAATCGCCCTGCTAGACAGCGGCCTGGAGAAATAAATATTGTGGGAAGAAATATCCAGGGAATTGTTATAGCTAGGCATGCATAGGTCCTAGGGACGATAGCGTAGTACCAACCTAAGAACCTATAAAGATAATACACTTACAATATATTACTACAGGTAATACACTTACAATATATCACCCCAGATAATACACTTCCAATATATAACTACAGGTTATACACTTCCAGTTTATCACTACAGGTAATATACTTCCATGTATATCTACAGATAATACACTTCCAATATATCACTACCGATAATACATTTACAATATATCACTATAGGTACTACGCTTAGAGTATATCACTACATATAATACACTTCCAATATATAACTACAGATAATACACTTCCAGTATATCACTACAGGTAATACACTTCCATTATATAACTACAGATAATACACTTCCAATATATCAATACAGGTAATACAGTTACAATATATCACTACAGATAATACATTACAGTATTTCACTACAGAAAATAGACTTACAATATATCACTACAGATAATACATTTACAATATAAAACTACAGTACACTATATAACTACAGATAATATACTTCCAATATATCACTGCAGGTAATACACTTACAATATATCACTGCCGATAATACACTTGCAATATATAACTACAGATAATGCACTTCCAACATATCATTACAGATAATACACTTACAATATATAACATCAGTACAATATATAACTACAGATAATACACTTACAGTATATCACTATGGGTAATGCACTTACAATATATCACCACAGATATTACACTTGCAATATATAACTACAGATAATACACTTCCAATTTATCACTACAAGTAATACACTTACAATATGTAACTACAGGTAAGACACTTCCAATATATCACTACAGGTGATACACTTACAATGTATATCTCCAGACAATACACTTCCAATATATCACTACAGAAAATAAACTTCCAATATATCACTACAGATAATACACTTCCAATATATCACTACAGGTACTACATGTACAATATATCACTACAGGTAATACACTTAAAATATATCAATACAGGTAATACACTTAACAAAATATCACTACAAAAAATACACTTTCAAAATATCCCTACAGATAATGCACTTCCAATATATAACTATAGGTAATACACTTCCAGTATATAACTACAGGTAATACACTTCCAATATATAACCTCAGATAATACACTTCCAATATATCACTACAGGTAATGCACTTCCAATATATCACTACAGGTAATACAGTTCCAATATTTCACTACAGATAATACACTTCCAATATATCACTGCAGATAATACATTTCCAATATATCACTACAAATATTCGTACAATATATCACTACAGGTTCTACACTTACAATATATCACTACAGATAATACATTTCCAATATATAACTACAGATTATACACTTTCTTACGATATATAACTACAGATAATACACTTACTGTATTTACCTACAGAGAGTACACTTACAATATATCACTACAGATAATACATTTACAATATATCACTACAAATAATATTCATACAATATATCACTACAGGTACTACACTTACAATATATCACTACAGGTAATACACTTACAAAATATCATTACATATAATACACTTACAAAATATCACTACAGATAATATACTTCCAATGTATCACTACAGATAATACACTTCCAAATATATTACCACAGATAATACCATTCCAATATACTACAACAGGTAATACACTGATAATATATAACTACAGGTAATACACTTCCAGTATATAAATACAAATAATGCACTTCCAGTATATCACTTCTGGTAATAATCTTCCAATATATCACTATAGGTAATACACTTCCAATATAGCACTACAGGTAATACACTTACACAATATCACTACAGGTAATACATTTACAAAATATCACTACAAATAATACACTTACAACATATCACCATGGATAATACACTTACAATATATCACTACAGGTAATTCAAGTCCGATACATCACTACAGATAATACACTTCCAATATATCACTAAAGACAATACACTTCCAATATATAACTACAGATAATACACTTACAATATATAACTACAGATAATATACTTCCAATATATCACTGCAGGTAATACACTTCCAATATATCACTACAGGTAATACACTTCCAATATATTACTACAGATAATACACTTGCAATATATAGCTACATGTAATACACTTCCAATATAAACTTATGATATATTATTGGTGATAATACACTTACAATATATCACTGCAGATAAAATGCTTACAATATATCACTGCAGATAATACACTACAATACATAACTACAGTACAATATATAACTACAGATAATACACTTACAATATATTACTACAGATAATACACTTCCAATATATAACTACAGATAATACACTTCCAATTTATCACTACAGGTAATAAACTTATATATAACTATACATAATACACTTCCAATATATCACTACAGATAATAACCTTCCAATATATATTACTACAGATAATACACTTCCAATATGTAACTGCAGGTAATACACTTCCAATACATAACTACAAGTAATCCACTTCAAATATATCACTACATGTACTACACTTCATAGGTTCATAGGTTCATACTAGGCTATCTACCCTGGAGCATTTATAAGCCTAGCCCGATTGTGTTTGGCTTATGCCACCCCTTGATTTGAGTATACTGTGCCCTTTTTAAAGTTTAGTTTACTGTGCTTCTGTCTAATAGTGACACGGAAATAATCCCTGGGACAAACCTACGATCCCCCATCCACTCATCAAGATTCTTCTTGAAGAGAGTCAGTGAGGTGCTCGGCCTAACATGAATTGGAATTCTATTCCAGAGCGAAGGGAGCCTCTGAGTTATGATGAGGGGAGCCTCTGGGTTATGAATCTGTCCCTCCAGCATGTTCTATTTATTTCTGTGCTGAGGTTCAAGTCCCTCGAGCGCATGGCTCTAAGGGATTTAGATTTACTGAGGTGGAGCATGTCCATTAATTCTGGGTTGGACATAGCTTTATATGTCAGGCATAGAATGCCTCGAAGTAGGCGGTATGCAACCAAGTAGAGCTGGAGTTTTTTTAACCGAGCAGCATATGGCATCTGTTTGAGTCCCTTGAACCTCCTGGTGGGGTACTTTTGGGTTCTTTCTAATTGCTGCAGGTGTTGGGTAAGGTACATCCCAAAGGGGGCATTGTATTCTATGATGGGCCTGATGAGGGATGAATAAAGGGGCACGATTACCTCTCTTGATCTAGATGTGAATCCTTTCATGATGAGGTGGGCAATGTAGAAGGTCTTTCTAACCATGTTGGCAATGTGGTTGTCAAAGGAGAGATTGCTATCAACTTGGGTCCCCAGATCCCTAATTACTTTCTCTGTACTTAATGGGTTACCACCTATGTGGTAATTTGTGGGAACATTGTTTTTGCCAAAGGGTATGACTATACACTTTTTGGCATTTAGCTTTAGACCATGGCTCTGGCACCAGTTATCCGTCTCTGTGAGTCCTTTTTGAAGGATGTTTGTGTCAGCTGGAGAGTCGATTATGGCGCCCAGTTTGCAGTCATCTGCGAACATGGTGAGCCATAGTCCTCCCACGTTGGCCTGTACCTCAGAAAAGTAAATACCGAACAAGAGAGGTCCCAGGACGGAACCTTGTGGGACGCCACTTGTGACCGGTTTCGAGTATGACATGGCTCCAGCAACTCTGACTCTGTGGGTTCTGTCTTTGAGCCAGTTTGCGACCCATTTTGTGACATAGGGGTTTATATTTAGGCTGGATAGCTTATCTATGATGCCCAAGTGGGGTATTGTGTCATATGCCTTTGCAAGGTCCAGATAGGCTGTGTGGACTACCTTCCCTTCATCTATAGCCTTGGTGACTGTTACAATATATGACTACAGGTAATACACTTCCAATATATAGCTACAGAAAATACACTTGCAAAATATCACTGCAGGTATGACACTTGCAATATATAACTAGAGGTAATATAGTTTCAATATATCACTACAGATAACACACTTTCAATATATCACTACAGATAATACACATACAATATGTAACTACAGATAATGCGCTTACAATATATCAATACAGGTAATACACTTAAAATGTATCACTACATATAATATACTTACAATATATCACTACAGATGATAAACTTACAATATATTACTATAGATCAAACACTTACAATGTATAAATCCAGATAATACACTTACAATGTATCACTAGAGATAATACACCTACAATGTATCACTACAGTTAATACAATATATAACTACAGGTAATATACTTCCAATATGTAACGACAGGTAATATACTTCCAATATATCACTACAGGTGATACACTTCCAATATATCACTACAGATAAGACACTTACATTATATAACTACAGATAATACACTTCCAATGCATCACTACTGGTAAGACACTTACAATGTATCACTACAGATAATACACCTACAGTATATCACTACAGATAATAAACCTACAATATATCACTAGAGATAATACACCTACAATATATCAATACAGATAATGCACTTACAATATATAACTACAGGTAATATACTTCCAATTTATCCCTACCAGTAATACACTTACAATATATAACTTTACACAATACACTTCCAGTATATAACTACACATAATACACTTCCAATATATCACTACAGGTAATATACTTCCAATATAGCACTAAAGATAATACACTTCCAAAATATCACTACAGATAATACACATACAATATGTAACTACAGATAATGTGCTTACAATGTTTCACTACAGGTAATACACTTAAAATGTATCACTACAGATAATATACTTACAATATATCACTACAGATGATAAACTTACAATATATTACTACAGATCAAACACTTACAATGTATAAATCCAGATAATACACTTACAGTGTATTACTATAGATAATACACCTACAATGTATCACTACAGTTAATACACTTACAATATATAACTACAGGTAATATACTTCCAATATATAACTACAGGTAATACACCTCCAATATATCACTACAGGTGATACAATTCCAATATATCACTACAGATAAGACATTTACATTATATAACTACAGATAATACACTTCCAGTGCATCACTATTGGTAACACACTTACAATATATCACTACAGATAATGCACCTACAGTATATCACTATAGATAACAAACCTACAATATATCACTAGAGATAATAAACTTACAATATATCACCACAGATAATACACTTACAATATATCACAACAGGTAATACACTTACAATATGTAACTACAGGTAATACACTTACATTATATCACTACAGGTAATATAATATATCACTACAGGTAATACACTTCCAATATACCACAACAGATAATATACTTCCAATGTATCACTACAGATAATACACTTCCAATATATAACTGCCGATAAAGCACTTACAATATATCACAACAGATAATACTCTTCCAATATATAACTACAGGTAATACACTTCCAATTTATCACTACAGATAATACTCTTCCAATATATCACTACAGGTAATACACTTCCAAAATATCACTACAGGTACTACACTTCCAATATATCACTACAGATTGTAAACTTCCAATATATAACTACAAGTAATACACTTAAAATATATCATTACAGGTAATACACTTACAATCTATCACTACAGGAAATTCACTTACAAAATATCACTAAAGATAACAAACTTACAATATATAACTAAAGGAAATAAACTTTGAATATATAACTACATATAATACACTTACAATATATCATTATCTTCTTTTGGCTGTTCCCGTTAGGGGTCACCACAGCGGATCATCTGTTTCCATTTCTTCCTGTCCTCTGTATCATGCTCTTTCACACCAACCGCCTGCATGTCCTCTCTCACCACATCCATAAACCCTATCTTAGGCCTTCCTCTTTTCCTCTTACCTGGCAGCTCCATCCTTAGCATCCTTTTCCCAATATACTCAGCATCCCTCCTCAGCACATGTCCAAACCAACACAATCTCGTCTCTCTTGCTTTGTCTCCAAACTGTCCAACCTGAGCTGACCCTCTAATATACTGATTCCTAATCCTGTCCATCCTAGTCACACTCAGTGCAAATCTTAACATCTTTAACTCTGCCACATCCAGCTCTCACTCCTGCCTTTTCGACAATGCTACCATCTCTAACCCTTATAACATACCTGGTCTCACTACCCTCTTGTAGACCTTCCATTTCACTCTTATTGGTACCCGTCTGTCACAAATCACTCCTGACACTCTTCTCCACCCATTCCACCCTGCCTGTACACTTACAATATATAACTTACAATATGTAACTACAGAAAATACACTTCCAATATATCACTGCAGGTTATATACTTCCAATATATCACTAGAGATAACACACTTACAATACATCACTACAGATAATACACTTACAATATATATAACTACAGTACAATATATAAGTAAAAACAATACACTTATAATATATAACTAAAGATAATACACTTACAATATATCACTCAAAATAATACATTTACAATATATCACTACAGGTACTACACTTACAATATATCACTACAGGTAATGCACTTAAAATATATCACTACAGGTAATACACCTACAATATATCACTAGAGATAATACACTTCAATATATAACTACAGGTAATACACTTCCAGTATAAAACTACAGGTAATACACTTCCAATATATCACTACAGATCATAAACTTACAATATATCACTGCAGATAATACACCTAAAATATATCACTAGAGATAATAAACCTACAATATATCACTAGAGAAAATACACCCAAAATATATCACTATAGCAAATAGACTTACAATATATCACCACAGATAATACACTTCCAATATATCACCACAGATAACACACTCCCAATATATCACTATAGATAATACACTTCCAATATATAACTACAGATAATACACTTCAAATACACCACTACAGATAATACACTTCCAATATATAACTACAGATAATAAACTTCCAATATATTACTAGAGATAATACACATCCAATATATAACTACAGATAATAAACTTACATTATATAACTACAGATAATATACTTCCAATATATCACTGCAGGAAAAACACTTCCAATATATCACTACAGATAAAACGCTTACAGTATATCACTACAGATAATACACTTACAATATATAACTACACAAAAAAACACCTACAATATATCACTGCAGGAAATACACTTACAATATATTACTACAGATAATACACTTCCAATATGTCACTACAGGTAATACACTCCCAATATATCACTACAGGTGATACACTTCCAATATATCACTACAGATAGGACACTTACATTATATAACTACAGATTATATATTTCCAATGCATCACTACTGGTAACACACTTACAATATATCACTACAAATAATACACCTACAGTATATCACTATAGATAATAAACCTACAATATATCACTAGAGATAATACACCTAATATATATCAATACAGATAATACACTTACAATATATAACTACAGGTAATACACTTACAATATATAACTTTACACAATACACTTTCAATATATAACTACACATAATACACTTCCAATATATCACTACAGGTAATACACTTCCTATATATCACTACAGATAATACACTTCCAAAATATCACTACAGATAATACACTTCCAAAATATCACTACAGATAATACACTTACACTATATCACTACAGATAATATGCGTACAATATATCACTACTGATAATACATTTACAAATATATCACTACAGGTACTACACTTACAATATATCACTACAGATTGTAAACTTCCAATATATAACTACAAGTAGTACACTTACAATATATCACTACAGGTAATTCACTTACAGTCTATCACTACAGGTAATTCACTGAGAAAATATCACTAAAGATAATACACTTACAATATATCACTACAGATAATACACCTAGGATATATAACTAAAGGAAATAAACTTTGAATATATACCTACAGATAATATACTTACAGTATATAATTATAGGTAATACACTTCCAGTATATCACTACAGGTAATACACTTCCAATATATCACTACAGCTAATACACTTCCAAATAACACTACATATAACACCCTTACAATATATAACTACAGATAATACACTTACAATATATAACTACAGTACAATATATAAGTAAAAACAATAGGTTCATTGGTTCATAGGTAGGTACTAGGCTATTGGCCTTAGGGCCTATACAAGCCTAGCCAAATGTACCCTTGCTTTCGCCACCCAAGAAAATTATTTTCCTATGCCACTGTCAAGCAGAGCCAGAGAAGTGATCCCCGGGGTGAATTTCCTATCTCCCATCCAGTCATCAAGATTTTTCTTGAAGAGTGCTAATGAGGAGCTTTGTTTGATATAGATAGGTAGTTTGTTCCAGAGTATGGGAAGTCTCTGGGACAGGAATCTATCCCTCCAGCATGTTCTGTTTATTGTGGTGATGAGGCTTAGGTCCCTAGAGCATGTAGCTCGTAGGGATTGGGATTTCTTTAAGTGGAGCATGTCTAAAAGCTCTGGGTTTGACATAGCTTTGTGTGTTAGGCAGAGATCGCCTCTGAGTAGGCGATATGCAATGGAGTAAAGCTGCAGTTTTTTGAGACGGTCTGCATAGGGCATCTCTTTGAGGCCAGTAATACTCTTTGTGAGGTATTTCTGTGGCCTTTCCAGTTGTTGTAGATGTCTTGTGAGGTACATACCAAAAGGGGCATTGTACTCTATAATGGGTCTTATGAGTGACGAGTAGAGGGGAACAATGACCTCTTTTTTCCTGGATGAGAAACCTTTTGTGATGAGGTGTGCCATGCAGAAGGATTTCCTGACTACTGTGGTGATGTGATTATCAAAGAAGAGACTACTGTCCACCTGTGTCCCAAAGTCTCTTGTCTCACTTTCGGTGTTAAGTAGACTACCACCTATGTGGTAGTTCATTGGTACTGAGTTTTTACCAAAAGGGATAACAATGCACTTTTTGGCATTGAGCTTGAGGCTATGGCTTTGACACCAGGCATCTGTCTCAGTGAGGCCCTTTTGTAGGATGTCCACATCTTTTGGAGTTTTGATTATGGCTCCTAGTTTGCAGTCATCTGTGAACTTAGTTAGCCAAAGACCTTCTGTGTTGGCCTGTACTTCAGAGACCTAGATACCAAACAGGAGAAGACCCAGGACTGAACCCTGTGGTACTCCACTTGTCACTGGTCTGAAGTTGGATTTGGAGTCTGCTACTTTCACAGTGTGGGGTCTGTCAGTGAGCCAGTTGGCAACCCATCTTGTGACATAGAGATTTATACCTATTTTAGTGAGTTTATCTATAATTCCAGAGTGGGGCATGGTGGCGAAAGCCTTGGCGAGATCTAGATAGGCTGTGTGAACCACCTTACCCCCATCTACGGCTTTGGAGACTGATTCAAAGAAATCTATCAGGTTTAGGAGACATGATCTGCCTTTTACAAACCCGAACTGGGTGGGGTCCTGAGTTTGGAGATTACCAATGTCATTGTTTATAAGTTCCATGATTATATGTTCCATAGCCTTGCAGACCAGGCTCGTTAGGCTAATGGGGCAGTAGTTTCCAGGGTCTGTGGTGACTCCCCCTTTGTGGAGTGGGATAACTGTCACTGTGCACCATTCAGTGGGCACATAGCCTGAGGTGAGGCTATGATTGAACATGGTACTTAGGTGGGGTGCCAGTTCATTCTGTAGTTCATGTAGAACACAGCCTGGGATGTTGTCAGGTCTCATGGATGCTGTGTTCTTGGCTTTGGATAGTGTGTTTTTTACCTGTGCAGCCATGATTACAGGAACTTTGCATTCTTCTGGTATAGAGATGGGTCCTGTAGGGGATGACAAGGAGGTAAAGTTAGCACTCAACCTATCTGCCAGGATGTTGGCAATATCAGTTGGTTCTGTATATTTAGTGCCATTGTGCTGTAACTCAGAGCAGATCTGAGTGTTGCCATTGAGATTCTTGACATAGCTATAGAATGCTTTGTGGTTGTAAGTGGTGATTTTATTTACATAACTAGCTTTGGAGGATTTTATGAGGAATCTCAACTTCTTACTGAGGCTGACCAGGGAGTTTCTCCAATCATGGGATTTTACTCTTTTTTGCAACAGTTTATATCTTCTGTTGTATTGCTTGTTTATGGCAGGGGACCACCAGATTGGCTTCCTTTTTTTGGAGGATAGCATCTTGGTTCTGTTAGGGATTGCACAATCCATGCAATCGTGTAAGTGCTTATAAAGTGCATTTGTGTAAGATTCAGCAGTCATACCTCTATTGTCCGTCAGCATGGGTGTCGTGAAGTTTGCCACTTCTGTCTTAAGAAGCGTGAAGTTGGCTTTGGAGAATTTTTTTGTTGTGGTTTCCCTAATGGGGGGTGGGGGAGGGATGTGAATGTCTAGGATGATTAGCTTGTGGTCGGATCTGACCAATGAGGAATTGACCTCTGGTGTGGAGCACCGGTTGCCCATGCTGGTAATAACCAGGTCCAGGATATTGCTGCCCCTGGTGGGGGTGTGGATAAGGTGATCCAATGGCATTGGAATTTATGAATTCCAGAAAACGTTGAGCACAAGAGTTGGTACATGAGTAGTTTTCCCAGTTAATAGTAGGGTAGTTGAAATCACCTATTATTAGGGTGTTAGGTTGTACCCTAATATTTTCCGGTGTATTAAGAAATGAGGAGTGGAAATCCTGGGGCATGGTGGGGGATCTGTAGCAAGCTAAAATGGATAATCTCGGATGCATTATGCTGAGCAACTAGCCTGGAGGTGTGGATATCCTTAATGAATATGGACACGCCTCCACCTTTAGTGTTTCAGTCCAGGTTAGGTGTCCAAAAGGTGTGGTATGAATTATAGCCTGGTAATGGAGGGGTACTCTCTGGATCCTTGAACCAGGTCTCTGTCACTACACAGATGTCGATGTTCTCCATTTTAAGGAGTGCCTTGAGAGAGTGCATTTTGAGGTTTAGACATCTAGCATTGAGTAGAAATACCCTCAGATTCTTCTTGCCTGTACCTGTTAGGGTGGTGAATTTGTCATTTGAACCTTGCCTAAAAAAGGCACTATAGGGGTGGCTAGAGCCTTAGCCAGTATCCAGAATCCCAGGGGCGAAAGGTGCAGGCCATCTCTGGCAAAGCATCGTGGCTTGTCGATCATGTCATCCCAGGCAGACAGATGCTGGATCCCCTTAGAATGACACCAGAAGCTTAGCCAATTGTTGAAGTCAATCATTTTGTCCTTGTACTGTGGTATCATTCTGGGTGATGGCAGGATGCTTCTCAGGGCTAGGGTCATACCTGCCTGGGCTACAAGATCGGGCAGCTCCTCCATGTCCTTTTTCATGTAGTCCAAGGAGGTACATCTCAGGTCATTCACACCAACATGGACAATGACAGAGTCATATTTGTACTTGTTGTGGAGTGACCTGAGTGCATGCATTATGTGGTGGATCCTGGCACCCGACAGGCAGCTGACAGTAACTTTCTCCTTGTTTAGCCTGGTGAGTGGAACATCAATGTGCCTGACTATAGAGTCAACTATGACTAGAGTGTTGGGTACGGTCTTATGCCTTACGGGCTGTGGTTGAGTGGCATACTGAATTTGTGGGCCATGTGTCATTTGGGTTGTGTTGGGGAGTGGAGGTTGCTTGTGTTTCTGCTTTGGAGGTCCCTGTTGCTTGGGCAGGTTTTTACTGAGAGCCTCCGTGAATGTAGGTGCGTGTTTTGTGTTTCTATGTGTGTGTTTTGGTGGTGTAGGTTTTGAGGGACTATGTGCTAAGTGTGGTCTGGTGCAAGTCTTTACCTTCTCCTCTTGATTGTCTAGTCCAGTCTTGGGTGAAAAGAGCTTTGCTTCCAGTTTGGATATATAAGTGCATCTCTCACAGGTTGTAGTGTTGGGTGGTAGGAGGAGAGGGTTGTCTGTGTACATGAGGCAATTACTGCATTACCCCAAGATGCCCAGATTCATCAGGTAGACAGGAGAAAACACTGGGAGCTGACCCTTAGACATGCCGGGATAGGTGCTTATTTGTTAAGTACTAGAAACTGTTTTCCTCTAGACAGTGAGGAAAGTTGAGTGATGTAGTAATTGCAGCTTATTTAGTGCTTACAATAAGTTCTGAACAAGTGCTGAGCTCAAAGAAACAGACGAGTGCTGAAACAAAAAACTGGCTAGTTCTAAGAAACAAAATTAAGCTAGAAGGCTTCCCTCCAACACAGAAAGGCTTGGGGGCCTAGAAGCCTACAAATAGTCCTGGACATAGCAAATCTATATCCAGGCTAGACTACCCACAGGAAAGGCAGGAAACAAGCTTAGAAATTTTTTTTTTTTTTTTTAGTGGAAAGAGAGAAAGGAGTAGCAGAAACTAAGCTGATGGGCCTTCTCAAATGTTCTCCCTATACTGGGTAGAATGAGGTAATGACACTAGACTGTGAGGAGGGTCCCAGATCAAATTTACACTAGGGGCAGGCAACTGCAAAGCCACCAACTATAAAAACGCCATACCAATAGGGAGGGAGGGTAGGAAACAAACTGCAGAAATGTTTCTCACAGCAGAAAGGCAGCAGTGAACCTTTAAATGAAAGTTTTAAACAGCTAAATGAGCCTCTAGAGAAAGCTTTTAACTGCAACAAGTTATCAGAAACAAACAACTCAACAGAGGCGTAATAAAAGTGGACAATTTCCAGTTAATACCTCACACACAGTGAAACTAGCTAGAAAAATATACAGTACACAAAGTGCTATAAATAACAAAGAAATAAAGAACAAAATAAGCAAAAAACATGATACTTTATTTATTTTTATTTTATTTTACATTTTTTGACCGGGCTAGTCTAGCTGGATATATATCCATTTTCAGTAGAGGCCCGGGGAGATAAGCTCCAACATTTAAAAGAAATGAAAAATAAAAATGGAAATAACATGCAAATAAAATGAAATTACATAAAGAAATACATATGTAATATATGTTTAAAATACATTAGAAATGGAGACATAGTTATGAATTTTAAAAAGGCAGTACTTAGAAAAATACACAAGTATTGTTATATGTGACACAGATAGAATGTTATTATGATGTATAGTGAAAGAGGAGGCAGGAAAGTAAGAAGAAGAGGCTTTTTTTTATTTATTTTTTTTATTGACTTGGGGTTCTAAGGATGTGGAATTTCATCAGGGATCAAGAAGTTAGGTTAGTCAGGATTAGTACAGGGGCACAGCCATTGTGTTTTAAGGTAGATCTGAACAGTTTAGGTTAGTCAGTATTGGTACAGGGGCACAGCCATTGTGTTTTAAGGTAGATCTGAACAGTTTAGGTTAGTCAGTATTGGTACAGGGGCACAGCCATTGTGTTTTAAGGTAGATCTGAACAGTTTAGGTTAGTCAGTATTGGTACAGGGCACAGCCATTGTGTTTTAAGGTAGATCTGAACAGTTTAGGTTAGTCAGTATTGGTACAGGGCACAGCCATTGTGTTTTAAGGTAGATCTGAACAGTTTAGGTTAGTCAGTATTGGTACAGGGGCACAGCCATTGTGTTTTAAGGTAGATCTGAACAGTTTAGGTTAGTCAGTATTGGTACAGGGGCACAGCCATTGTGTTTTAAGGTAGATCTGAACAGTTTAGGTTAGTCAGTATTGGTACAGGGGCACAGCCATTGTGTTTTAAGGTAGATCTGAACAGTTTAGGTTAGTCAGTATTGGTACAGGGCACAGCCATTGTGTTTTAAGGTAGATCTGAACAGTTTAGGTTAGTCAGTATTGGTACAGGGGCACAGCCATTGTGTTTTAAGGTAGATCTGAACAGTTTAGGTTAGTCAGTATTGGTACAGGGCACAGCCATTGTGTTTTAAGGTAGATCTGAACAGTTTAGGTTAGTCAGTATTGGTACAGGGCACAGCCATTGTGTTTTAAGGTAGATCTGAACAGTTTAGGTTAGTCAGTATTGGTACAGGGGCACAGCCATTGTGTTTTAAGGTAGATCTGAACAGTTTAGGTTAGTCAGTATTGGTACAGGGGCACAGCCATTGTGTTTTAAGGTAGATCTGAACAGTTTAGGTTAGTCAGTATTGGTACAGGGGCACAGCCATTGTGTTTTAAGGTAGATCTGAACAGTTTAGGTTAGTCAGTATTGGTACAGGGCACAGCCATTGTTTTTTCAGGTAGAACTGAACAGTTTAGGTTAGGCAGTATTGGTACAGGGCACAGCCATTGTGTTTTAAGGTAGATCTGAACAGTTTAGGTTAGTCAGTATTGGTACAGGGCACAGCCATTGTGTTTTAAGGTAGATCTGAACAGTTTAGGTTAGTCAGTATTGGTACAGGGCACAGCCATTGTGTTTTAAGGTAGATCTGAACAGTTTAGGTTAGTCAGTATTGGTACAGGGCACAGCCATTGTGTTTTAAGGTAGATCTGAACAGTTTAGGTTAGTCAGTATTGGTACAGGGCACAGCCATTGTGTTTTAAGGTAGATCTGAACAGTTTAGGTTAGTCAGTATTGGTACAGGGCACAGCCATTGTGTTTTAAGGTAGATCTGAACAGTTTAGGTTAGTCAGTATTGGTACAGGGCACAGCCATTGTGTTTTAAGGTAGATCTGAACAGTTTAGGTTAGTCAGTATTGGTACAGGGCACAGCCATTGTGTTTTAAGGTAGATCTGAACAGTTTAGGTTAGTCAGTATTGGTACAGGGCACAGCCATTGTGTTTTAAGGTAGATCTGAACAGTTTAGGTTAGTCAGTATTGGTACAGGGGCACAGCCATTGTGTTTTAAGGTAGATCTGAACAGTTTAGGTTAGTCAGTATTGGTACAGGGGCACAGCCATTGTGTTTTAAGGTAGATCTGAACAGTTTAGGTTAGTCAGTATTGGTACAGGGGCACAGCCATTGTGTTTTAAGGTAGATCTGAACAGTTTAGGTTAGTCAGTATTGGTACAGGGCACAGCCATTGTGTTTTAAGGTAGATCTGAACAGTTTAGGTTAGTCAGTATTGGTACAGGGCACAGCCATTGTGTTTTAAGGTAGATCTGAACAGTTTAGGTTAGTCAGTATTGGTACAGGGCACAGCCATTGTGTTTTAAGGTAGATCTGAACAGTTTAGGTTAGTCAGTATTGGTACAGGGCACAGCCATTGTGTTTTAAGGTAGATCTGAACAGTTTAGGTTAGTCAGTATTAGCACAGCCATTGTGTTTTAAGGTAGATCTGAACAGTTTAGGTTAGTCAGTATTGGTACAGGGGCACAGCCATTGTGTTTTAAGGTAGATCTGAACAGTTTAGGTTAGTCAGTATTGGTACAGGGGCACAGCCATTGTGTTTTAAGGTAGATCTGAACAGTTTAGGTTAGTCAGTATTGGTACAGGGGCACAGCCATTGTGTTTTAAGGTAGATCTGAACAGTTTAGGTTAGTCAGTATTGGTACAGGGCACAGCCATTGTGTTTTAAGGTAGATCTGAACAGTTTAGGTTAGTCAGTATTGGTACAGGGGCACAGCCATTGTGTTTTAAGGTAGATCTGAACAGTTTAGGTTAGTCAGTATTGGTACAGGGCACAGCCATTGTGTTTTAAGGTAGATCTGAACAGTTTAGGTTAGTCAGTATTGGTACAGGGCACAGCCATTGTGTTTTAAGGTAGATCTGAACAGTTTAGGTTAGTCAGTATTGGTACAGGGCACAGCCATTGTGTTTTAAGGTAGATCTGAACAGTTTAGGTTAGTCAGTATTGGTACAGGGGCACAGCCATTGTGTTTTAAGGTAGATCTGAACAGTTTAGGTTAGTCAGTATTGGTACAGGGGCACAGCCATTGTGTTTTAAGGTAGATCTGAACAGTTTAGGTTAGTCAGGATTGGTACAGGGCACAGCCATTGTGTTTTAAGGTAGATCTGAACAGTTTAGGTTAGTCAGTATTGGTACAGGGGCACAGCCATTGTGTTTTAAGGTAGATCTGAACAGTTTAGGTTAGTCAGGATTAGTACAGGGGCACAGCCATTGTGTTTTAAGGTAGATCTGAACAGTTTAGGTTAGTCAGTATTGGTACAGGGGCACAGCCATTGTGTTTTAAGGTAGATCTGAACAGTTTAGGTTAGTCAGTATTGGTACAGGGCACAGCCATTGTGTTTTAAGGTAGATCTGAACAGTTTAGGTTAGTCAGTATTGGTACAGGGGCACAGCCATTGTGTTTTAAGGTAGATCTGAACAGTTTAGGTTAGTCAGTATTGGTACAGGGGCACAGCCATTGTGTTTTAAGGTAGATCTGAACAGTTTAGGTTAGTCAGTATTGGTACAGGGGCACAGCCATTGTGTTTTAAGGTAGATCTTGAGTTTCTTTTTACAGAGAGATTTTGAGGGATACTGGAAAGTTCAGAGGGAAGTCTGCTCCGATGTTTTCCAACAGTGTTAGAGAACAGGGAATCACCAGCCGTGTTGTTTGCTTTGTCAATATTTACATGAAGTTTGTATGCGGATCTTAGGGACTTTAGGTTATGATAGGGGTAGATAAGAGAAGATAGTATGGGTGGTTTGTCAGGTTAATAAAGAATTTGATGGGCTATGCCTAGTTGATTCATTTGTAGTTGTTGCTGAAGTTCAAGCCAGCCTGGTTGTTTTAGATTAGTACAGTGGTGGGTTCTGAAAGGGTTGCCTGTGGCAAATCTGGCAATGTTGTGGTAGGAGTTTTCTAATTTCAGAAGGTTCTTTTGTGATAAGTTAGTAAATATGGGAGAGGCATAGGGAAGTGGTGAGATAAGGTGAGAGTGGGCTCTAGTTTTTCTAGATTCAGGAGTGAGGAACGGTTTGATTCTGAAGAGAGACGGCCTTTTTGTTATTCTTTTTCACTGTGTTCTTTTTATGGGGGTCAAAGTTCAGGTTATTGTCAATTGTAATGCCTGGTAGTTTGCTTGTAGGATCTTGTGATATAACTGTGCCATTTTTGGATGTTATAGTAAAGTCTATGTGAGGAGATTTACAGGTAGGTGTGAAGAGGAGGAGTTTAGGTTTTTTTTGGGTTAAGTAGTAGACATCATCGAGAGAACCATTCTTCTACAGAATTAAATATATGTTGTGTGAGGGAGTGAAGGTTTGATAGAGATGTGGCTGAGCAAATTAGTGTAGAATTATCTGCGTATTGTATGCATGTAGCTTGGGGAACTACTTGGTGGAGGTCATTGATAAATAAAGAAAAGAGGAGGGGACCGAGTATGGACCCTTGGGGGACACCAATGTTTACAGGTAGTTGGGAAGATAGAGTGGAGTTCCAGAGTATTGCTTGTTGTCTATTATTTAAGTAGGACTTAAACCAGTAAATAGGTTGGGTTTCCAGAGACAAGGATTGAAGAATGAGTATTAGTAGCTGGTGGTTGACCATGTCAAAAGCCTTGGATAGGTCTAAGAAAAGTGCAGAGGAAAGGGTGTTATGGTTACAATTTTTGTTAATTGTGTCTGTAAAGGAGAGGAGGGCTGTGGTGGTGCTGTGGGAAGGTCTGAAACCATGTTGGGTATTAGAGAGTACGTTATTTTTGAGAAGATGGTCAAGCAGTTGCTTGTGCATACATCTTTCCATAATTTTAGATAAGGGGGAGAGTAAGGCTATAGGGCAGTAGTTGGAGATATCAGTAGAATTTACACCCTTGTGAAGAGGTAGAATATGAGAGACTTTCCAAAGTTTAGGGACATATCCTTCAGTGATGGTTCTGTTGATAAGAATGGATATTGGGAATGCTATAGATTTGGCTGCTAATTGCAAGTATTCAGCGGGCAATAGGTCTGTAGAAAGAGTACATGGTTTGAATTTTTTGATAAGGGAGGGAATGTAGGTTGTTGGGACAGGTTGGAAATGAAATGGGGGAGGTGGGTTTAAGTTGTTGTTAGATATGTTTGTGTTTTTGTTGGAGAGTTGACTGGCAAATGTTATAATAGTTTCTGTGAAAAAGGAGTTAAAGTCATTAGCAATTTGGTTGGGGTTATTTATGTCAGAGCCCTGAGGGTTGGGTGTGACTGGTTTACTTGGTTGAAGTAGTTAATTTATGTTAGCCCAGAATTTTTGTGGGTTATTTTGGTGAGATTGCTGAGGTTTCAGGTAGTAGTTTTTTTTTTATTGTTTATTATTGCTTTTTTGGTCTCATTTCTGAGTTGTTTGAAATGTAGGTACTCTGCTGTGTTTTTAGTTAAGTGAGATTTGTTCCAGATTTTATTTCTGAGATTGATTTTTTGCTTAGTTTCTTTTGAGAGCCAAGGGGCAGATTTAGTTCTAATTCTTAAAGAGCGAGTGGGGGCATGGTTGTTGAGTATGGTCAGAAACTAAGAATTAAAGTAATCTACTGCTTCATCTAGAGAAAGGTGTTTTAAGGGTGTCCAGTAACATGCATTTAGTTCAGTTTGAAATAGTTCCAAGTTGAAGTTTTTTTTTGATCTGATTGTTCTAGTTATGTTTTGGGAAGGAGTGTTGGTTTTAAGCCTGATGATATAGGTTAGTAAGTGATCACTTATATCATCAGGGAGGGTACCTGTTTCATAAGTATGGGGCTGATTATTAGTGAGTATCCAGTCTAAGGTACTTTCTTTTTTATTAGTTTTATTTATTCTGGTGGGGGTGGTGATAGTTTGAGAGTAGCCATAGAGGTTGATATGGCTAGTGGGATGTTTGTTGTTGCAAGATTGCCAATCAATGTTTACGTCACCTAGGATAATTGTTTCTTGGGGTATGTTTAATTATAGCCAACATAGGATCTTTTCAATGGTAGAAATATTGTTTCCTGGTGGGACATAGATGCAAATAATAAAGATGGATTTGGCAGCGTTCAGTTTGAGTTTGGTAATAAGAATTTCTGCAATGGTGTCCTGAGGAGGTTTTAGGTGGAAAGTGGTTATTTGAAGGCTAGATTTAAATAAAATAGCTATTCATAAATACTTAATGTTATATATTATAGTTCCGAGTTTGCTCAGTGTCCTTCCTTCGATTAGCTCAGTGTGAAATGGCAGAAACACTCACAACTTAACTTCTTAGGTAACAGAAAGTTGAAACCTGAGACAACTTTTAAGAAAAATGCTCAAAAGAACCAATGAGGTGCTTAGTCTAAGCTGTAGCCCAGGTGACCTCAGTCAGCCAATGACCTTAAACAATTCTCTCTCACTGAAATGCCTGATAGCTTTATATATAACTACAGATGATACACTTACAGTAAATCACTACAGATAACACATTTAAAATATATCACTACAGATACTACACTTACAATATATCACTACAGGTAATGCACTTAAAATATATCACTACAGGTAATGCACCTACAATATATCACTACAGATAATACACTTACAAAACATCACTGTAGATAATACACTTACAAAACATCAATACAGATAATACACTTCAATATATAACTACAGGTAATACACTTCCAGTATATCACTACAGGTAATACACTTCCAATATATCACTGCAGATAACACACTTTCAGTATATTACTACAGATAATAAACTTACAATATATCACTACAGATAATACACCTAAAATATATCAATACAGATAATAGACTTACAATATATCACCACAGATAATACACGTCCAATACATCACCACAGATAACACACTTCCAATACATCACTACAGGTAATACACTTCCAATACATAACTACAGATAATACACATCAAATACACCACTACAGATAATACACTTCCAATATATAACTACAGATAATACACTTCCAATATATAACTACAGATAATAAACTTCCAATATATTACTAGAGATAATACACTTCCAATATATAACTACATATAATACAGTTACATTATATAACTACAGATAATACATTTCACATATATCACTGCAGGAAAAACACTTCCAATATATCATTACAGATAAATAACTTATAATATATCATTACAGATAGTACACTTACAATATATAACTACACATAAAACACCTACAATATATCACTGCATGTAATACACTTACAATATATCACCACAGATAATACACTTCCAATATACAACTACAGGTAATACACTTCCAGTATATTGCTACAGATAATAGACTTCCAATATATCACTACAGATAATACACTACCAAAATATCACCACCGGTAATACACTTCCAATATATCATTACCGATAGTACATTTACAATATATCACTACAGGTACTACACTTGCAATATATTACTACAGGTAATACACATCCAATATATCACTACAGGATATACACTTCCAATATGTCATTACAGGTAATACACTTCCAGTATATCACTACAGATAACACACTTATAATATACCACTAGAGATAATACACTTCCAATATATCACTACAGATAATACACTTCCAATATATCACAACAGATAACACACTTCCAATATATCACTACAGGTAATACGCTTCCAATATATAACTACAGATAATACACTTCAAATATATCACTAGAGATAATACACTTCCAATATATAACTACAGATAATACACTTACATTATATAACTACAGATAATACACTTTCAATATATCACTGCAGGTAATAAACTTCCAATATATCACTACAGATAAAACACTTACAATATATCACTACAGATAAAACACTTACAATATATAATAAATAAAACAGGTTTATTCAGACAATACAATTAATTAAATGTTACAATGCTGATGAAATTTAAGTATGTATATAGATTTGAGCCATTATAATAAACATCTTAATATCAGACATTGTGCTTACAATATATCACTACAGAAAATACACTACCAACATATCACCACCGGTAATACACTTCCAATATATCACTACCGATAGTACATTTACAATATATCACTACAGGTACTACACTTGCAATATATTACTACAGGTAATACACATCCAATATATAACTACATGTAATACACTTCCAATATATCACTGCAGGTAATACACATACGATATATAATTGGTGATAATACACTTACAATATATCTCTACAGATAAAACACTTACAATATATCACTACAGATAATACCCTTACAATATATTACTACAGGTAATACACTTACAATATATCACCACATATAATACACTTCCAATATATAACTTCAGATAATACACTTCCAACTTATCACTACAGGTAATACACTTATATATAATTATACATACTACACTTCCTATATATCACTACAGATAATAACCTTCCAATATATATTACTACAGATAATGCACTTCCAATATATAACTACAGGTAATACACTTCCAGTACATAACTACAAATAATGCACTTCAAATATATCACTACAAGTACTACACTTACAATATATGACTACCGGTAATACACTTCCAATATATAGATACAGAAAATACACTTGCAAAATATCACTGCAGGTAATACACTTGCGAGATATAACTAGAGGTAATACAGTTCCAATATATCACTACAGATAACACACTTTCACTATATCACTACAGACAATAACTTACAATATATAACTACAGATAATACACTTACAATACATAACTGCAGATAATATGCCTACAATATATCACGATAGATAATACACTTTCAGTATATCACTAGAGATAATACACTTACAAAATATCGCCAAAGATAATACACTTACATTATATCACTACAGATAATCCCCTTACAGTATATCACTACAGATAATACACATACAATATGTAACTACAGATAATGCGTTTACAATATATCACTACAGGTAATACACTTAAAATGTATCACTAGAGATAATATACTTACAATATATCACTACAGATGATAAACTTACAATATATTACTACAGTTCAAACACTTACAATGTATAAATCCAGACAATACACTTACAATGTATCACTACAGATAATACACCTACAATGTATCACTACAGTTAATACATGTACAATATATAACTACAGGTAATATTCTTCCAATATATAACTACAGGTAATACACTTCCAATATATCACTACAGGTGATACACTTCCAATATATCACTACAGATATTATATAACTACAGATAATACACTTCCAATGCATCACTACTGGTAACACACTTACAATATATCACTACAGATAATACACATACAATATATCACTAACGATAATACATTTACAAATATAACACTACCGATAATACTTTTGCAATATATCACTACAGGTACTACACTTCCAATATATCACTACAGATTGTAAACTTCCAATATATAACTACAAGTAGTACACTTACAATATATCACTACAGGTAATTCACTTACAATCTATCACTACAGGTAATTCACTTAGAAAATATCACTAAAGATAATACACTTACAATATATCACTACAGATAATACACCTACGATATATAACTAAAAGAAATAAACTTTTGAATATATACCTACAGATAATATACTTACAGTATATAATTATAGGTAATACACTTCCAGTATATCACTACAGGTAATACACTTCCAATATATCACTACAGCTAATACGCTTCCAAATAACACTACAGATAACACCCTTACAATATATAACTACAGAAAATACACTTCCAATATATCACTGCTGGTTATACACTTCCAATATATCACTAGATATAACACACTTACAATACATCACTACAGATAATACACTTACAATATATAACTACAGTACAATATATAACTAAAAACAATAGGTTCATAGGTTCATAGGTAGGTACTAGGCTATTGGCCCTAGGGCCTATATAAGCCTAGCCAAATGTACCCTGGCTTTCGCCACCCAAGAAAATTATTTTCCTGTGCCACTGTCAAGCAGAGCCACAGAAGTGATCCCTGGGGTGAATTTCCTATCTCCCATCTCCCATCCAATCATCATCCCATCCAGTCATCAAGATTTTTCTTGAAGAGTGCTAATGAGGAGCTTTGTTTGATATAGATAGGTAGTTTGTTCCAGAGTATGGGAAATCTCTGGGACAGGAATCTATCCCTCCAGCATGTTCTGTTTATTGTGGTGATGAGGCTGAGGTCCCTAGAGTGTGTAGCTCATAGGGAATGGGATTTCTTTAAGTGGAGCATGTCTAAAAGCTCTGGGTTTGACATAGCTTTGTGTGTTAGGCAGAGATCCCCTCTGAGTAGGCGATATGCAGCAGAGAAAAGCTGCAGTTTTTTTGAGACGGTCTGCATAGGGCATCTCTTTGAGGCTGGTAATACTCTTTGTGAGGTATTTCTGTGGCCTTTCCAGTTGTTGTAGATGTCTTGTGAGGTACATACCAAAAGGGGCATTGTACCCTATAATGCATCTAATGTGTGACGAGTAGAGGGGAACAATGACCTCTTTTTTCCTGGATGAGAAACCTTTTGTGATGAGGTGTGCCACGCAGAAGGATTTCCTGACTACTGTGGCAATGTGATTATCAAAGGAGAGACTACTGTCCACCTGTGTCCCAAGGTCTCTTATCACACTTTCGGTGTTAAGTAGTCTACCACCTATGTGGTAGTTCATGGGTACTGAGTTTTTACCAAAAGGGATAGCAATGCAATTTTTGGCATTGAGCTTGAGGCCATGGCTTTGACACCAGGCATCTGTCTCAGCGAGGCCCTTATGTAGGATGTCCACATCTTTTGGAATTTTGATTATGGCTCCTAGTTTGCAGTCATCTGTGAACTTAGTTAGCCAAAGACCTTATACAGATAATACACTTCCAATATATCATGATAGATAATACACTTCCAATATACCACTACAGGTAATACACTTCTTATATATAACTACAGGTAATACACTACCAATATATAACTACCGATAATACACTTCCAATATATAACTACAAATAATGCACTTCAAATATATCACTACAGGTACTACACTTACAATATATCACTACAGGTAGTACACTTACAATATATCACTACAGGTAATACACTTACAAAATATCACTACAGAAAATACACTTGCAAAATATCCCTATAGATAATACACTTGCAATATATAACTAGAGGTAATATGCTTCCAATATATAACTACAGGTACTACACTTCCAATATAAAGCTACAGATAATACACTTCCAATATATCACTACAGCTGATACACTTCCAATATATCACTACAGGTAATACAGTTCCAATATATCACTACAAATAACACACTTACAATATATCAGTACAGATAACACACTTACAATATATCACTACAAATAATAACTTACAATATATAACTACAGATAATACACTTACAATATATCACTACAGATAATACACCTACAATATATTACTATAGATAATACACTTACAATATATCACTACAGATGATACCCTTACAGTATATCACTACAGATAATACACTTACAATATGTCACTACAGATAATACACTTACAATATATAACAACAGATAATGCACTTACAATATATCAATACAGGTAATACACTTAAAATGTATGACTACAGACAATATACTTACAATATATCACTACAGATGATACACTTACAATATATCACTACAGATCAAACACTTACAATGTATCACTACAGATAATACAACTACAATGTATTGCTGTAGATAATACACTTGCAATATATCACTACAGTTAATACACTTACAATATGTCACTACAGATAATACACTTACAATATATAACAACAGATAATGCACTTACAATATATCAATACAGGTAATACACTTAGAATGTATGACTACAGACAATATACTTACAATATATCACTACAGATGATAGACTTACAATATATCACTACAGATCAAACACTTACAATGTATCACTACAGATAATACAACTACAATGTATTGCTGTAGATAATACACTTGCAATATATCACTACAGTTAATACATTTACAATATACCACTACAGGTAATACACTTACATAACTACAGGTATTTCACTTACACAATATCACTACAGATAATACACTTCCACTATATCACTACAGGTAATACACTTACAATATATAACTATAAATAATACACTTCCAGTATATCACTACAGGTAATAAACTTCCAATCTATCACTACAGATAATACACTTCCAATATATCACTACAGATAATAAACTTCCAATATATCACTACATATAATACACTTTCAATATATCACTACAGATAATACACTTCCAATATATCACTACCGATAATACATTTACAATATATCACTACAGCTATTACACTTGCTATATATCACAACAGATAATACACTTCCAATATATAACTACAGGTAATTCACTTCCATTATATCACTACAGATAATACACTTCCAATATATCACTACAGGTATTGCACTTCCAATCTATCTCTACAGATAACACACTTCCAATATATAACCACAGATAATACATTTACCATATATGACTACAGATAATACACTTACAGTATATAACTACAGAGAATACACTTACAATTTATCACTACAGATAATGCATTTACAATATATAACTACAGGTAATACACTTACAAAATATCTTTTCAAATAATACACTTCTAATATACCACTACAGGTAATACACTTCCAAAATATAACTACAGGTAAAACACTTCCAATATATCACTGCAGGTAATAAACTTACAATATATCAGTGCCGATAATACACTTACAATATATCACTACAGATAAAACGCTTCCAATATATCACTACAGGTAATACACTTCCAATATATTACTACAGATAACACACTTCCAGTATATAACTACATATAATACACTTACACTGTATAACTACAGATAATACACTTACAGTATAAAACTATAGAGAATATACTTACAATATATCATTACAGATAATACATTTACAACATATCACTACAGGTACTACACTCACAATATATCACTACAGGTAAGACACTTACAATATATCACTACAGGTAATACACTTCCAATATATCTCTTCAGATAATACACTTCCAATATATCACTACAGGTAATACACTTCCAATACATAACTACAAGTAATACACTTCCAATATATAACTACAGCTAAAACACTTCCAATATATCACTGCAGGTAATAAACTTACAATATATCAGTGCCGATAATACACTCACAATATATCACTAAAGATAATACATTTCCAATATACCACTACAGGTAATACACTTCCAGTATATAACTACAGGTAATACACTTCCAATATATAACTACAGGTAATACACTTCCAATATATAACTACAAATAATGCACTTCCAGTATATCACTTCAGGTAATACACTTCCAATATATCACTACATGTAATACACTTCCAATATAGCACTACATGTTATACACTTACAATATATCACTACAGGGTATACATTTACAATATATCACTACAAATAATACACTTACAATATATCACAACGGAAAATACCCTTAAAATATATCACTACAGGTAATACACTTACAATATATAACTACGGGTAATACACTTATAATATATCACTACAGGTAATACACTTACAATATATCACTACAGATAATACACTTCAAAATATCACTATAGACAAAACACTTACAATATATCACTACAGATAACAAACTTCTAATATATAACTACAGTACAATATATAACTACACATAATGCACCTACAATATATAACTGCAGATAATGCACTTCCAAAATATCACTGCAGGTAACACACTTACAACATATCACTGCAGATAATACACTTCCAATATATCATTATAGATAAAACACAATATATCACTACAGATAATACACCTACAATATATAACTGCACTACATTATATAACTACAGATAATACACTTCCAATATATCAATACAGGTAGTTCACTTCCAATATATCGCTACAGATAATACTCTTCCAATATATCACTACAGGCAATACACTTCCAATATATTACTACAGATAATACACTTCTAATATATCACTGCAGGTAATACACTTACAATATATCAGTGCCGATAATACACATAATATATCACTACAGATAAAACACTTACAATATATCACTATAAATAATGCACTTACAATAACTTACTTCAGTACAATATATAACTACAGATAATACACTTACAATATATTACTACAGGTAATACACTTACAATATATCACCACAGATAATACACTTCCAATATATAACTACAGGTAATACACTTTCAGTTTATCACTACAGGTAATACACTTACAATATATAACTATAAATAATACACTTGCAATATATCACTACAGATAATAAACTTCCAATATATCACTATAGATAATACACTTCCAATATATCACTGCAGATAATAAACTTCCAATATATCATTACAAATATTACATTTTCAATATATCACTACAGATAATACACTTCCAATATATCACTACCGATAATACATTTACAATATATCACTACAGCAATTACACTTGCAATATATCACTACAGATAATACACTTCCAATATATAACTACAGGTAATTCACTTCCATTTTATCACTACAGATAATACACTTCCAATATATCACTACAGGTAATGCCCTTCCAATATATCACTACAGATAACAGACTTCCAATATATAACTACAGATAATACATTTACAAGATATAACTACAGACAATACACTTACAGTATATAATTACAGAGAATACACTTACAATATATCACTACAGATAATGCACTTACAATACAACTACTAAACTTGCAATATACCACTACAGGTAAGACACCTACAATATATCACTACAGTTAATACACTTACAAAATATCTTTTCAGATAATACACTTACAAAATATCACTACAGATAATACACTTCCAATATATCACTACAGATAATACACTTACAATATATTACGATAGATAATACACTTCCAATATACCACTACAGGTAATACACTTCCTATATATAACTACCGATAATACACTTCCAATATATAACTACAAATAATGCACTTCCAATATATCACTACAGGTACTACACTTACAATATATCACTACAGGTAGTACACTTACAATATATCACTACAGAAAATACACTTGCAAAATATACCTATAGATAATACACTTCCAATATAACACTACAGGTAATACACTTACAATATATATCTACAGATAATACACTTCCAATATATCACTACAGATAATACACTTCCAATATATCACTACAGCTGATACACTTCCAATATATCACTACAGGTAATACAGTTCCAATATATCAATACAAATAACACACTTACAATATATCAGTACAGATAACACACTTCCAATATATAATTACAGATAATACACTTACAATATATAACTACGGGTAATACACTTACAATATATCACTACAGATAATACACCTATAATATATTACTATAGCTAATAAACTTACAATATATCAATACAGATGATACCCTTACAGTATATCACTACCGATAATACACTTACAATATGTCACTACAGATAATACACTTACAATATATAACAACAGATAATGCACTTACAATATATCACTACAGGTAATACACTTAAAATGTATAACTACAGACAATATACTTACAATATATCACTACAGATGATACACTTACAATATATCACTACAGATCAAACACTTACAATGTATCACTACAGATAATACAACTACAATGTATTACTGCAGATAATACACTTGCAATATATCACTACAGTTAATACATTTACAATATACCACTACAGGTAATACACTTACATAACTACAGGTATTTCACTTACACAATATCACTACAGATAATACACTTCCACTATATATCTACAGGTAATACACTTCCAATATATAACTACAGGTAATTCACTTCCAATATATCACTAAAGGTGATACACTTCCAAAATATCACTACAGGTAATACACTTACAATATATAACTATAAATATTACAAATCCAGTATATCACTACAGATAATAAACTTCCAATATATCACTACATATAATACATTTACAATATATCACTACAGCTATTACACTTGCTATATATCACAACACATAATACACTTCCAATATATAACTACAGGTAATTCACTTCCATTATATCACTACAGATAATACACTTCCAATATATCACTACAGGTATTGCACTTCCAATATATCTCTACAGATAACACACTTCCAATATATAACTACAGATAATACATTTACAATATATGACTACAGATAAACACTTACAGTATATAACTACAGAGAATACACTTGCGATGTATCACTACAGATAATGCATTTACAATATATAACTACAGGTAATACACTTACAAAAGATCTTTTCAAATAATACACTTCCAATATACCACTACAGTTAATACACTTCCAGTATATAACTAGAGATAATACACTTACAATATATAACTACAGATAATATACTTCCAATATATCACTGCAGGTAATGCACTTCCAATATATCACTACAGACGAAACACTTACAATATATCACTACAGATAATAAACTTATAATATATAACTACAGTACAATATATAACTACAGATAATGCACCTACGATATATAACTGCAGATAATGCACTTCCAAAATATCACTGCAGGTAACACACTTACAACATATCATTGCAGATAATACACTTCCAATATATCACTACAGATAAAACACAATATATCACTACAGATAATACACTAACAATATATAACTACAGTACATTATATAACTACAGATAATACACTTCCAATATATCACTACAGGTAACACATTTCAAATATATTGCTACAGATAATACACTTCCAATATATCACTACAGGCAATACACTTCCAATATATTACTACAGATAATACACTTCTAATATATAACTACAGGTAATAATATATCAGTGTCGATAATACACTTATAATATATCAATACAGATAAAAAACTTACAATATATCACAACAGATAATGCACTTACAATAACTTACTACAGTACAATATATAACTACAGATAATACACTTACAATATATTACTACACATACAATATATCACCACAGATAATACACTTCCAATATATCACCACAGATAATACACATCCAATGTATCACTACAGATAACACACTTTCAATATATAACTACAGATAATACACTTACAATATATCACTACAGATAATACACCTATAATATTTCACTATAGATAATAAACATACAGTGTATTACTAGACATAATACGCCTACAATATATCACTACAAATAATGCACTTACAATATATCACTACAGATAATACACCTAGAATATATAAGTACAGGAAATACACTTCCAATATATAACCACAGATAATACACTTCCAATATATCACTACAGGTAATACACTTCCAGTATATCAATACAGATAATATACTTCCAATATATAACTACAGGTTATACACTTCCAATATATCACTGCAGGTAATAAACTTCCAATATATCACTACCAATAATACATTAACAATATATCACTAGAGGTAATACACTTCCAATATATAACTACAGGTGATATACTTCAAATATATCACTACAAGTAATACACTTCCAATATATCACTACAGGTAATACACTTGCAGTATATCACTACAGGTTATACACCTAAAATATATCACTACAAGTAGTACACTTACAAAATATCACTAAAGATAATTCACTTCCAATATATAACTACAGGTAATACACTTCCAGTATATCACTACAGGTAATACACTTCCAATATATAATTTCAGATAACACAATTACTATATATAACTACAGATGATACACTTACAATATATCACTAGAGATAATACACTTACAATGTATCACTACAGATAATACACCTATAATATTTCACTATAGATATTAAACCTATAATATATTACTAGAGGTAATACACCTACAATATATCACTACAGATAATACACTTACAATACATCACTACAGATAACACACTTAGAATATATAACTACAGGAAATACACTTCCAATATATAACCACAGATAATACACTTACAATATATAACTACAGGTAATAGATTTCCAGTATAGCACTACAGGTAATCCACTTCCAATATATCACTACAGATAACACACTTACCAGATATAACTACAGATAACACACTTACAATATATCACTACAGATAGAATACTTTGAATAAATCACCACAGATAATACACTTACACTATATCACACCAGAAAATACACTTTCATAATGTCACTAAAGATAATATATAACTTACAATATATCACTACATGTAATACACCTACAATATATCACTACAGGTAATACACTTTCAATATATCACTACAGATAATATACTTAGAAAATATCACTACAGATAATACACTTCTAATATATAACTACAGGTAATACACTTCCAATATATAACTACAGGTAATACACTTCCAGTATATCACTACAGATAATAAACTTCCAATATATCACTACATATAATACAATTTCAATATATCACTACAGATAATACACTTCCAATATGTCACTACCGATAATACATTTACAATATATCACTACAGCTATTACACTTGCTATATATCACAACACATAATACACTTCCAATATATAACTACAGGTAATTCACTTCCATTATATCACTACAGATAATACACTTCCAATATATCACTACAGGTATTGCACTTCCAATATATCTCTACAGATAACACACTTCCAATATATAACTACAGATAATGCATTTACAATATATGACTACAGATAATACACTTACAGTATATAACTACAGAGAATACACTTACAATTTATCACTCCAGATAATGCATTTACAATATATAACTACAGGTAATACACTTACAAACGGTCTTTTTAAATAATACACTTCCAATATATCACTACAGGTAACACACTTCCAATATATAACTAGAGATAATACACTTACAATATATAACTACAGATAATATACTTCCAATATATTTATTTTATTTATTTATTTATTGTACATTTGTTGACCGGGCTAGTCCAGCTGGATTTATGTCCATTTTCAGTGGAGGCCCGGGGAGAAAAGCTCCAGAGGTAAGAACAATTTTAAAAATACAAATAATTCATAGTACAGATGTGTTATGCACTGGGAAAAATAAATTGTAATCACATATATTATAGATCTTAATGAACTAAAAAAGCTAACTTAGAAAGTTAATATAACTGCAGGTAATGCACTTCCAATATATCACTACAGACAAAACACTTACAATATATCACTACAGATAATAAACTTATAATACAAAAATACAGTACAATATATAACTACAGATAATGCACCTACAATATATAACTGCAGATAATGCACTTCCAAAATGTCACTGCAGGTAACACACTTACAACATATCACTGCAGATAATACACTTCCAATATATCACTACAGATAAAACACAATATATCACTACAGATAATATACTTACAATATATAACTACAGTACATTATATAACTACAGGTAATACACTTCCAATATATCACTACAGGTAATACACTTCCAATATATCGCTACAGATAATACACTTCCAATATATCACTACAGGCAATACACTTCCAATATATTACTACAGATAATACACTTCTAATATATAACTACAGGTAATAATATATCAGTGTCGATAATACACTTATAATATATCAATACAGATAAAACACTTACAATATATCACAACAGATAATGCACTTACAATAACTTACTACAGTACAATATATAACTACAGATAATACACTTACAATATATTACTACAGGTAATACACTTACAATATATCACCACAGATAATACACTTCCAATATATCACCACAGATAATACACATCCAATGTATCACTACAGATAACACATTTTCAATATATAACTACAGATAATACACTTGCAATATATCACTATAGATAATACACCTATAATATTTCACTATAGATAATAAACATACAGTGTATTACTAGACATAATACACCTACAATATATCACTACAAATAATGCACTTACTATATATCACTACAGATAATACACCTAGAATATATAAGTACAGGAAATACACTTCCAATATATAAGCACAGATAATACACTTCCAATATATCACTACAGGTAATACACTTCCAGTATATCAATACAGATAATATACTTACAATATATAACTACAGGTTATACACTTCCAATATATCACTGCAGGTAATACACTTCCAATATATCACTACCAATAATACATTAACAATATATCACTAGAGGTAATACACTTCCAATACATAACTACAGGTGAGATAATTCAAATATATCACTACAAGTAATACACTTCCAATATATCACTACAGGTAATACACTTGCAGTATATCACTACAGGTTATACACCTAAAATATATCACTACAAGTAATACACTTACAAAATATCACTACAGATAATACACTTCCAATATATAACTACAGGTAATACACTTCCAGTATATCACTACAGGTAATACACTTCCAATATATAATTTCAGATAACACAATTACTATATATAACTACAGATGATACACTTACAATATATCACTAGAGATAATACACTTACAATGTATCACTACAGATAATACACCTATAATATTTCACTATAGATATTAAACCTATAATATATTACTAGAGGTAATACACCTACAATATATCACTACAGATAATACACTTACAATACATCACTACAGATAACACACTTAGAATATATAACTACAAGAAGTACACTTCCAATATATAACCACAGATAATACACTTACAATATATAACTACAGGTAATAGACTTCCAGTATAGCACTACAGGTAATCCACTTCCAATATATCACTACAGATAACACACTTACCAGATATAAATACAGATAATACACTTGCAATATATCACTACAGATAGAATCATTTGAATAAATCACCACAGATAATACACTTACACTATATCACACCAGAAAATACACTTTCATAATGTCACTAAAGATAATATATAACTTACAATATATCACTACAGGTAATACACCTACAATATATCACTACAGGTAATACACTTTCAATATATCACTACAGATAATATACTTAGAAAATATCACTACAGATAATACACTTCTAATATATAACTACAGGTAATACACTTCCAATATATAACTACAGGTAATACACTTCCAGTATAGCACTGCAGGTAATACACTTCCAATATATCACTACAGATAGCACACTTACAATATATCACTACAGATAATACACTTATTACAATATATCACTACAGATAATACACTTACAATATATCACTACAGATAATACACTTACAATATATCACTAGATAATACACTTACAATATATCACTACAGATAATACACTTCCAATATATCACTACAGATAGAACACTTTCAATATATCACCACAGATAATACACTTACAATATATAACTACAATATAACTACAGGTAATACACTTCCAATATATCACTACAGGTAATACACTTCCAATATATCACTACACATAATACACTTCCAATATATCACTACACCTAATACACTTCCAATATATAACTACAGATAATACACTTCTAATATATAACTACAGGTAATAATATATCATAATACACTTATAATATATCACTACAAATAAAAAACTTACAATATATCACAACAGATAATACACTTCCAATATATAACTACAGGTAATACACTTACAATATATAACTACGGGTAATACACTTACAATATATCACTACAGGTAATACACTTCTAATATATCACTACAGATAATACACATCCAATGTATCACTACAGATAACACACAATATATAACTACAGATAATACACTTACAATATATCACTACAGATAATACATAATACACCTACAATATATCACTACAAATAATGCACTTACAATATATCACTACAGGTAATACACTTACAATATATCACTACAGATAATACACTTCCAATATATAATTACAGATAATACACTTACAATATATAACTATGGGTAATACACTTACAATATAATACACTTCCAATATATCACTACAGGTAATACACTTCCAATATTTCATTACACATAACACATTAACAATATATAACTACAGATAATACACTTCCAATATATCACTACATAATTCAAATATATCACTACAGATAATACACTTACAATATATAACTACAGAGAATACACTTACAATAAATCATTACAGATAATACATTTACAATATATCACTATAGGTACTACACTTACAACATATCACTACAGGTAATACATTTCCAATATATAACTACAGGTAATACACCTCCAATATATAACTACAGGTAATACACTTCTAATATATCACTACAGGTAATACACTTCCAATATATCAATACAAATAACACACTTACAATATATCACTCAGATAATACACCTACAGTATATCGCTATAGATAATAAACCTACAATATATCACTAGAGATACTACACATACAATATATCACTACAGATAATACACTTACAATACATCACTACAGATAACACACTTAGAATATATAACTACAAGAAGTACATTTCCAATATATAACCACAGATAATACACTTACAATATATAACTACAGGTAATAGACTTCCAGTATAGCACTACAGGTAATCCACTTCCAATATATCACTACAGATAACACACTTACCAGATATAAATACAGATAATACACTTACAATATATCACTACAGATAGAATAATTTGAATAAATCACCACAGATAATATACTTACACTATATCACACCAGAAAATACACTTTCATAATGTCACTAAAGATAATATATAACTTACAATATATCACTACAGGTAATACACCTACAATATATCACTACAGGAAATACACTTTCAATATATCACTACAGATAATATACTTAGAAAATATCACTACAGATAATACACTTCTAATATATAACTACAGGTAATACACTTCCAATATATAACTACAGGTAATACACTTCCAGTATAGCACTGCAGGTAATACACTTCCAATATATCACTACAGATAGCACACTTACCGTATATAACTACAGATAACACACTTACAACATATCACTACAGATAATACACTTACAATATATCACTACAGATTATACACCTACAATATATCACTCTGGATAATAAAACTACAATATATCACTAGAGATAATACACCTATGATATATAACTACTGATAGAACACTTTCAATATATCACCACAGATAATACACCTACAATATATCACCACAGATAATACATGTCCAATATAACACTCCAGGTAATACACTTGCAGTATATCACTACAGTTAATACACTACCAATATATCACTAAACATAATACACTTCCAATATAAAACTACACCTAATACACTTCTATATATAACTACAGAAAATACACTTACAATATGTAACTACAGATAATGCACTTCCAATATATCACTGCAGGTAACACACTTACAATATATCACTGCAGGTAATACACTTCCAATATATCACTACAGATAAAACACTTACAGTATATCACTACAGATAACACACTTACAATACATACTACAGTACAATATATAACTACAGATAATACACCTACGATATATAACTACAGATAATGCACTTCCAATATATCACTGCAGATAACACACAATACATCACTACAGATAATACACTTATAATATATCACTACAGGTACTACACTTACAATATATCACTACAGGTAATACACCTACAATATATCACTACAAGTAATAAACTTACAAGATATCACTACAGATAATATACTTACAAAATGTCACTACAGATAATACACTTCCAATATATAACTACAGATAATACACTTCCAATATATAACTACATGTAATACACTTCCAGTATAGCACTACAGGTAATACACTTCCAATATTTCATTACACATAACACACTTACCATATATAACTACAGATAATACACTTCCAATATATCACTACATGTAATTCACTTCTAATATATCACTACAGATAACACACTTACAATATATAACTACAGAGAATACACTTACAATAAATCATTACAGATAATACATTTACAATATATCACTATAGGTACTACACTTACAACATATCACTACAGGTAATACATTTCCAATATATAACTACAGGTAATACACCTCCAATATATAACTACAGGTAATACACTTCTAATATATCACTACAGGTAATACACTTCCAATATATCAATACAAATAACACACTTACAATATATCACTCAGATAATACACCTACAGTATATCGCTATAGATAATAAACCTACAATATATCACTAGAGATACTACACATACAATATATCACTACAGATAATACACTTACAATATATCACCACAGATAATGCACTTACAATATATCACCACAGATAATACACTTCCAATATATCACTACAGGTAATACACTTACAATATATAACTACAGGTAATAGACTTCCAATATATAACTATGGGTATTACACTTACAATATATCACTACAGGTAATAAACTTCAAATATAGAAATACAGCACAATATATAACTACAGATAATACACTTCAAATATATCACTACTGCTAATACACTTACAAAATATCACTACAGGTAATACACTTCCAATATATAACTACAGATAATACACTTCCAATATATCACAACAGGTAATACACTTCCATTACATCACTACAGGTAATACACTTCCAGTATATCACTACAGTTAACACACTTACAATATATCACTATAGATAATTCACTTACAATATATAACAACAGATAATACACTTACAATATATCACTACAGATAATACATCTGCAATATGTCACTATAGATAATATACTTATAATATATCACTACAGATAATACACTTACAGTATATCACTACAGATAATACACTTGTAGTATATCATACAGATAATACATTTACAATATATCACTGCAGGTACTGCACTTACAATATATCACTACCGGTAATACACTTACAATATATCACTACAGGTAATACACTTGCAAAATATCACTATAGATAATACACTTCCAATATATCACTACAGCTAATACACTTCCAATATATCACTACAGATAATGCACATACAGTATATCACTACAGATAATACACTTACAATTTATCACTACAGGTAATACACTTACAATATATCACAACAGGTAATTCACTTACGTATGTCACTACAAAAAATACACTTCCAATATATCACAACAGATAATACACTTACAATGTATAACTACAGATAATACACTCACAAAATATCACTGAAGATGATACACTTACAATATATCACTACAGATCAAACACTTGCAATGAATAACTACAGATAATACACTTACAGTACATGATACATAAACAAAGTTCCCCAACAAGCAAGCCAACTGTTCAAGACCAAGAAAAGAAATACAAACAGACAAGTAATTGCAACAGTTAGCAGCACGGCAACCATGCAGAGTTCCAAATGACTCCCAAAATAGATTTATTTATTTATTTATTTATTTGCAGTTGGTTTACCAGGATAGTCCATTGGGCCAAAATGAACCCGTTTTCAATGGAGTCCTGGGGAGAAAAGCTCCATAACAATCTCAATACAGTAGGTTATTAATGATAGTTATACAATGCAAAAAGTTCAAGCAAATAATTACAAAAAAGTTCAGCATACATTAGAAATTCTGCATACTTATGATGGATCATATAGATGATACAGACTAACAAAGTAACATTACAAAAGTAATACTGGAAGTAAATTCATATTATGATGCATAAACTTAAGAAGTGCAGTCTAGTACATTATATCAGAGTAGTACATTTTTGCAAATTACATAGAAAACAGTGTGAGTGTTAGGGAAAAAAGGAAGAATTACTGGAGAAGCAGGGGAAGGATGGAAGATGAGGTAGCCAGAGTTAATTATGTGGGGTGGGAGCGTGAGCATTCCCAATGGGATGCTAGGTGCGAATGAGGAGATCTTTTGAAAATCAAATGGTATGGGATTGTGCAAATGGAAGGTGGAAGGGAGATCCAGAGGCGTGCTGGGACGTAGGATAGTAGGTTTTTTCCAGGGGGATGAATTGGTTTATGTACTTCTAATAGATTTTGATTATGAGATCTTAATACTCTATTTGGCAGATGCATTTTAATGGCAGAATAAAGTGAGGGACAAAGGGAGGGGTTGAGAATGAGTTTGTGGGTGAGAGTTAATTGTGTGTAGGTTAGATGATTAGGTAGCTCTAGCCATTTTAGTTTTTGGAGAGAGAGACAGTGGTGGGTTGATGACCTATGGCTAGTAGCGAACTTGGCAATTTTGTAGTAGCAGGAGGAGAGTTGTTTTTTTACAGAGGACTGTAGATTAGTTAGGAGTGGAGCTCCATAGAGAAGGGAGGGGATGAGAAAGGAAGTAGAAAGAGTGATTTTAGTTGCAGGTGTAAGGTAATGATTTTGTCGGTAGAGCATACCTAGTTTTTGGTGTGTTTTTTTGATATTTAGTTGTATGTGGGAGTTGAATTTTAGTTGGTTATCAATTTGGACCCCAAGTAATTTGGTATCTGTCACCAGTTCCAGATGTGTGTTATTTTGACTCATGATTGAGAATGTATTCATATTGAAAGGAGTGGCTTTAGTGGGGGTAAATACCATTAATTTGGTTTTAGAAGCATTGAGAACTAGGTGATTATCTTTCATCCATTGCTCAGTGGTTGAAAAGGCATCTTGTGTAAGTTTTAGAAGTGTGGGAATCAATGAGGTAGAGCAGATAATAGTTGAATCATCTGCATGCTGGATGATATTTGAGAATGGGATAGATTTGTGGAAATCATTTATAAATATATTGAAGAGAAGGATCACTTGCAGTGAGGCAATAAAATCCAATGTTACGACAAACTCAGTTTAATAAAACAGGACAGAATTGGTAAGCACTTTCACCATATAAATTATATCTTCCTCAGACTGTTATCATAAAACATTGCATCCATAGAACATTTATATAATAAATCCTAATTAAAAGCACTCTAAACTCACCAGTCTCTTGCTCCAACTTACGTCTTCATATTAAAACCACTAAAATGTAGTGTCATCACTACACATGCATTTTTCCATTAAAGAGAAATCAACACCTAAACATCAAACCAATCTACAACAAAATAGTCACATATAAATAAATAAATAACTTATATGGTGAAAGCGCTTACCAATTCTGTCCTGTTTTAATAAACTGAGTTTGTCATAACATTGGATTTTACTGCCTCATTCAAAGTGATCTATGTTAGGAATCATTTGGGACTATGCATGGCTGCATGCTGCTAACTGTTGCCATTACTTGCTTGCACTTACAGTATATCACCACAGATAATAGACCTACAGTATATCACTACAGATAACACACTTACGGTATATCACTACAGATAATACACTTATAATATATCACTACAGATAACACACTTACAAAATATCACTACAGATAATACACTTCCAATATATAACTACAGGTAATACCATTCCAATATACCACTACAGATAACACAATTACCAAAAATAACTACAGATAATACACTTATAATATATCACTACAGATAATACACCTACAATATAGTACTATAGATAATAAAACTACAATATATCACTACAGATAGAACACTTTGCATATATCACCACAGATAATACACTTTCAATATATCACTCCAGGCAATACACTTACAATATATAACTACAGGTAATACACTTCCAATATATAACTACAGGTAATGCACTTCCAATAAAAAACTACACATAATACACTTCTATATATAACTACAGATAATACACATATGATATATAACTACAGATAATGCACTTCCAATATATCACTGCAGGTAACACACTTACAATATATAACTACAGGTAATGCACTTCCAATATATCACTACAGGTAATACACTTACAATATATAACTACAGGTAATACACTTACAATATATAACTACAGGTAATACACTTCCAATAAAAAACTACACATAATACACTTCTATATATAACTACAGATAATACACATATGATATATAACTACAGATAATGCACTTCCAATATATCACTGCAGGTAACACACTTACAATATATCACTACAGATAGAACACTTTGCATATATCACCACAGATAATACACTTCCAATATATCACTCCAGGCAATACACTTACAATATATAACTACAGGTAATACACTTCCAATATATAACTACAGGTAATACACTTCCAATAAAAAAACTACACATAATACACTTCTATATATAACTACAGATAATACACATATGATATATAACTACAGATAATGCACTTCCAATATATCACTGCAGGTAACACACTTACAATATATCACTACAGATAGAACACTTTGCATATATCACCACAGATAATACACTTCCAATATATCACTCCAGGCAATACACTTACAATATATAACTACAGGTAATACACTTCCAATATATAACTACAGGTAATGCACTTCCAATATATCACTACAGGTAATACACTTACAATATATAACTACAGGTAATACACTTACAATATATAACTACAGGTAATACACTTCCAATAAAAAACTACACATAATACACTTCTATATATAACTACAGATAATACACATATGATATATAACTACAGATAATGCACTTCCAATATATCACTGCAGGTAACACACTTACAATATATCACTACAGATAATACACATCCAATATATCACTACAGATAAAACACTTATAATACATCACTACAGATAATACACTTACAATGTATAACTACAGTACAATATATAACTACAGATAATACATTTACAAAATATCACTACAGGTAATACACTTACAATACATCACCACAGATAATACACTTCCAATATATAACAACAGGTAATACAATTCCAGTTTATCACTATAGGTATTACACTTCCAATATATAACTACAGGTAATACACTTACAATATATATCTACAGATAATACACTTACAATATATCACTACAGGTACTACACTTACAATATATTACTATAGGTACTACACCTACAATATATTACTTCAGGTAATACACTTACAATATATCACTACAGAAAATACACTTACAATATATCACTACAGATTACACACTTAAAATATATCACTACAGATAATACACTTACAATATATCAGCACAGATATCACACTTGCAATATATCACTACAGATAACACACTTACAATATATCACTACAGATAATATACTTACAACATATCACTACAGATAATACACTTACAATATATCACTACAGGTACTACACATACAATATATCACTACAGATAATACACTTACAATATATCACTACAGGTACTACACTTACAATATATCACTATAGGTACAACACCTACAATATATTACTTCAGGTAATACACTTACAATATATCACTACAGAAAATACACTTACAATATATCACTACAGATTACACACTTAAAATATATCACTACAGATAATACACTTACAGTATATCAGCACAGATAACACACTTACAATATATCACTACAGATAACACAATTACAATATACATTTACAATCTATCACTACAGATAATATACTTACATATAATACATTTACAATCTATCACCACAGATGGTACACTTACAATATATCACCACAGAAAATACACTTACAATATATCACAAAATATAACACACTTACAATATATCGCTACAGATAACACACTTACAATATATCACCACAGATAATGCATTCACATTATATAACTACAGATAATACATTTACAATATATCACTACAGGTACTACACTTACCATATATCACTACAAGTAATACACTTACAAGATATCACTACAGGTAATACACTTCCAATATATAACTACAGATAATACACTTCCAATATATATAACTACAGGTAATACACTTCCAATATATCACTACAGATAACACACTTACAATATATAACTACAGAGAATACACTTACAATATATCACTACAGATAATACATTTCCAAAATATAACTACAGGTAATAAACCTCCAATATTTAACAACAGGTAATACACTTCTAATATATCACTACAGGTAATACACTTCCAATATATCAATGCAAATAACACACTTACAATATATCACCACAGATAATACACTTACAATGTATAACTACAGATAATACATTCAGATAATATAATTCCAATATATAACTACAAGTAATACATTTACAATATATAACTACAGATAATACACTTAAAATATATCACTACATGTAATACACTTCCAATATATAACCACAGGTAATACACTTGCAATATATCACTACAGGTAACACACTTACACTATATCACTACAGAGAGAACACTTACAATACATAACTACAGATAATACACTTACAATATATCACTACAAATAATACACTTACAATATTTCACCACAGATAATACACTTCCAATATATCACTACAGATAATACACTTACAATGTACAACTACAGATAATACATTCAGATAACACACTTCCAATATATAACTACAGATAATACACTTCCAGTATATCCCTACAGGTAATAAACTTCCAATATATCACTACAGGTAATACACTTCCAATATATCACTACAGTTAATACACTTCCAATATATAATTACAGGAAATACACTTCCAATATATCACTGCACGTAATACACTTCCAATATATAACTACAGATAATACATTTCCAATATATAACTACAGATAATATGCTTCCAATATATCACTACAGATAATACACTTCCAATGTATCACTGCAGGTAATACACTTCCAATATATCACTACAGCTAAAACACTTACAATATATCACTAGCGATAATACACTTACGATATATAACTACAGTACAATATATAACTACAGATAATACACTTACAATATATCAGTACAGGTAATACACTTACAATATATCACCACAGACAATACACTTACAATATATAACTAGAGATAATCCACTTACAATATATCACTACAGGTACTACACTTACAATATATCACTACAGATAAGACACTTACAATATATCACTACAGAAAATACACTTAAAAAATATCACTATAGGTACTACACTTACAATATATCACTACAGATAATACACTTACAATATATCACTACATATAATACACTTACAATATATCACTACAGGTACTACAAGTACAATATATCACTATAGGTACTACACTTACAATATATCACTACAGATAATACATTTACAATCTATCACTACAGATAATATAATACATTTACAAGCTATCACCACAGATAGTACACTTACAATATATCACAAAAGATAACACATTTACAATATATCGCTACAGATAACACACTTACAATATATCACTACAGATAATACATTCACAATATATAACTACAGATAATACATTTACAATATTTCACTACAGGTACTACACTTACGATATATCACTACAGGTAATACACTTACAATATATCACTACAGATAATAAACTTCGACATATAACTGCAGGTAATACACTTCCAATATATAACTACAGATAATACACTTCCAATATATAACTACAGGTAATACACTTCCAATATATCACTACAGATAACACACTTACAATGTATAACTACAGAGAATGCACTTACAATATATCACTACAGATAATGCATTTCCAATATATCACTATAGGTACTACACTTACAATATATCACTACAGATAATACAGTTACAATATATAACTAGAGATAATGTACTTTATCACTACAAGTAATACACTTCCAAATATAACTACAGGTAATAAACCTCCAATATTTAACTACAGGTAATACACTTCTAATATATCACTACAGGCAATACACTTCCAATATATCAATACAAATACACTTACAATATATCACCACAGATAATACACTTACAATGTATAACTACAGATAATACATTCAGATAATATACTTCCAATATATAACTACAAGTAATAAATTTATAATATATAACTACAGATAATACACTTAAATATATCACTACATGTAATACACTTCCAATATATAACCACAGGTAATATACTTGCAATATATCACTACAGGTAACACACATACACTATATCACTACAGAGAGAACACTTACAATACATAACTACAGCTAATACACTTACAATATATCACTACAGATAATACACTGACAGTATTTCACCACAGATAATACACTTCCAATATATCACTACAGGTAATACACTTACAATGTACAACTACAGATAATACATTCAGATAACACACTTCCAATATATAACTACAGATAATACACTTCAAATATATCCCTACAGGTAATACACTTCCAATATATCACTACAGATAACACAGTTACACTATATCACTACAGATAATACACTTACAATACATAACTACAGATAATACACTTCCAGTAATATAACTACACGTAATCAACTTCCAATATATCACTACAGGTAATACACTTCCAATATATCATTACTGGTAATACACTTCCAATATATAATTACAGGAAATACACTTTCAATATATCACTACAGGTAATACACTTCCAATATATAACTACAGATAATATGCTTCCAATATATCACTACAGATAATACACTTCCAATGTATCACTGCAGGTAATACACTTCCAATATATCACTACAGCTAAAACACTTACAATATATCACTACAGATAATACACTTACAATATATAACTACAGTACAATATATAACTACAGATAATACACTTACAATATATCTCTACAGGTAATACACTTACAATATATCACCACAGACAATACACTTACAAAATATAACTAGAGATAATCGACTTACAATATATCACTACAGGTAATACACTTACAATATATCTCCACAGATAATACACTTACAATATATAACTAAAGATAATCCACTTACAATATATCACTACAGATAATACACGTCCAATATTTAACTACAGGTAATACACTTCCAGTGTATCACTACAGATAATACACTTAAATGTATAACTACAGATAATACACTTCCAATATATCACTACAGGTAATACACTTCCAATATATCACTACAGATAATACACTTTCAGTATATCACCACAGATAATGCACTTCCACTATATCACTACAGATAATCCATTTACAATATATAACTACAGATATTACACTTAAAATATATCCCTACATGTAATACACTTCCAATATATAACCACAGGTAATACACTTCCAATATATCACTGCAGATAATACATTTACAATATATAACTACAGATAATACACTTACAATATATCACTACAGGTGATACACTTACAATATATCACTACAGATAATACACTTACAGTATATCACTACAGATGATACACTTATCATATATCACTACAGATAATACACTTACAATATATAACTACAGATAATACACTTACAATATATCACCGCAGACAATACATTTACAATATTTCACCACAGATAATACACTTGCAATATATCACTACTGATAATACACTTACAGTATATCACTACAGATAAAGCACTTACAATATATCACTACATGTAAAACACTTCCAATGTATCACTACAGATAATACACTTCCAATATATAACTTCAGGTAAAACACTTCCAATATATCACTACAGACAACACTCTTACAATATATCACTACAGATAATACACTTTCAGTATATCACTACAAATCATATCGTGTATCATTACAGATAATTCTTTTACTATACATCACCACAGATAATACACTTACAATATATAACTACAGATAAGACACTTACAATATATCACATCACTACAGATAATACACTTACAATATATCACTACAGATAATACATTTACAATATATCACTACAGATAATACACTTACAGTATATTACTACACATGACATATGTCTAATATATAACTACATATAGTACACTTACAATATATGACTACAGATAATACACTTACAATATATCACATCACCACAGATAATACACTTACAATATATGACTACAGATAATACATTTACAATATATCACTACAGATAATACACTTACAGTATATAACTAACCATGACATATTTCTAATATATAACTACATATAGTACACTTACAATATATGACTTCAGATAATACACTTACAATATATCACATCACCACAGATAATACACTTACAATATATGACTACAGATAATACACTTGCAATATATCGTTACAGATAATTCACTTACAATATATCACTACAGATAATACGCTTACAATATATAACTACACTTGACATATTTCTAATATATAACTACAGGTAAAACACTTCCATAGGGTCATAGGTTCATAGGTGATTACTACGCTCATGGTCATTGGACCTTTACAAGCCTAGCCATGTAATAGCCCAAGTACTCTTACTGACCATAGTTAGATGGTTGTTGTAGAAGAGCAATTCTGTGATCAGCATCAACTGCCCCTGTCCATGAGGGACACAGGTGTCACCTCCGGGATGAATTTACAGTCACCCATCTGTCAAGGTTGCAATTAAGTAGGGTCTTTGAGGAGCTCTGCTCCTCATGGAGTGGGAACTTTTTTCCAGAGGAGTGGCAATAGCTGGGAGATATATCTGTCTCTCCAACATATTCTGTTAATGTCACAGGCTGGATTTAGATCCATGGAGTGAGTTATCCTTGTCCCATTTGATTTGTGGATGTGCAGCATTACCATTAGGGCAGCATCCGAGACTGCTCTGTAGGCCAGGCACAGGTCACTTCTCAGCAGCCTGTATGATCCAGAGTACAGTTACATGGCTTTCAGTATTTCCATGTATATCATGTTTTGGAGGTTGTGGATTCTCTTGGTTAGAAACCTCTGTGGTCTCTCCTGTTACTGCCAGTGTCTAGTGAGGTACATACAGAAGGGAGCATTGTACTCAATTTGTGGTCTGATAAGGGTCAAGTGCAGTGGAGCTATAACCTCACTGGTATTGGACGCAATGCCTTTGTTTATGAGATGCACAATGTAGAATGCTTTTTTTACCACTACGAACACATTGGGCTCGAACTTTAGATTGCTATCAACCTGTGTTCCCTAGTCTCACTCCACCAAGTTTGAGCTTGGATGAGTGCTATCTATATCATCATTAGCAGGGGATATTTCTTTGCCAATGGGGATAAAGAGGTATTTCTTTGCATTAAGTTTTAGTCTGTGAGTATGGAACCAATCACTTGTCTGTGTCAGCCCTTTTTGTAATATATCAACATTGTTGGGGGACTCTGTGACTGTGCCTAGTTTACAGTCCTCTGCGTACTTCGTAAGCCAAAGGCCATCTACCTTCACCTGAACTTCAGAGAAATAGAGTCCAAACAGTAGTGGGCCCAGCATAGGTCCTTGTGGTTCCCCACTGGTAACTGGTCTACTGGTGGAGGTGGACTCCCAAACGTTGACAGTTTGTGTTCTGTCGGTGAGCCACTTTGCTACCCATCTAGCAATGCATGGGTTAATTCCCCAGCTGGGAGAGTTTCTTTATGATACCTGAATGGGGGATTTTGTCAAAGGCCATGGCTAAATCAAGATTGGAGGTATGTACTGTTTTGCCCTCATCCAGGGCTTTGGTGACATTCTTATAGATATCCAATATGTTTAATAAGCCAAACTGAGTCGGGTCAAGAGTTTAAGGTCACCTATGTCCTTGTGGATAAGATCCATGATGATTCTTTCCACGGCCTTGCAGATAAGGCTGGTTAGGCATATGGGTCAATAGTTCCCAGGGTCATTTGATGGATTCCCTCTGTGCAAGGGGATTACTGTTGCTGTTTTCCACTCTGCTAGTTCTCAGGCCATGGTTAAACAGATTGCTGAGTGGTTCTGTAATATCTTGTTTGAGATTGTTTAGTAAGCAGCCTGGGGTGTTATCTGGTTCCATAGAGGCTGTGTTCTTGGCCTTGGAGAGTGCTTGTATGAATTGTTCTTTGGAGATACTCAGTAGAGAACTGCTGTCAGGAATGCTTTGAGGTATGTCTAGTAGGGATGGAGGGGGGTGGAGTTGCTACCAAATCTGTCAGCTAGTAGGTTGGTAATTTCCTCAGGTTCAGTGTGAGTGATATCATCCACTATAACTTCAGAACACAGCTGGGCATTCCCTCTTAGGTTCTGGATGTAGCTAAAGAATGCCTTATGATTGTCTTTAGCTAGGGGTATTAATTTAGACTCGTAGCTAGCCTTAGAAAACTTAACAAGATATCTGATTTGCTTGTTCAAGCTGTGGAGGTTATTCTTCCTCTGTTGAGTAAGTTACCTCCAGTTCTTAGATATCAGTTTATTTCTTTTGTTGTATAGCTTATTTATACTTACAATCCACCAGGGTGGCTTGTTTTTTTGGGAAGACCTGGTTTTGTTCCTGTTGGGTACAGCTGATTCAATGCATTAGTTTAAGTGGCTGTATAGGGCATTTGTGTGTTCCTCTGCATAGCAGTCATTGTTGGCTATGTTAGCAATGGTTTTTAAACTTTTTATACCATCGCTTAGGTTCATAGGCAGTTACTGAGCTACTGACCCAAAGGTATTTATAAGCCTAGTCCTGTGTACCTAATATAATACTAGAGAAACCCAATATAAAGAATCTTGCCAAAACTTGAGATCTTAGATAGCAACGACTATCCATATCTAGAAGGGTGAAATCACTGTCAGGAATTTATGGTTTCCCATGCAGTCATCTAGGTTGCACTGGTAACCTATTCCAGAGGAGTGGCCACCTCTGAGGGACCTATTTGTCTCTCTATCAGGTCCTATTTATGTGACAGGCTCAGTTAAGGTCCCTGGAGTGTGTAACTCTTGTCCCATTTGACTTGTGGATATGCAGCATTTTCATTCCATTAGGTTTGGAGCTGAGATTGCAGGCACAAGTCTCCTCTAAGTAGTCTGTATGCTACTGAGTACAGTGACAGTAACTTCAGCCTGTCAATGTATGACATGCGCTGGACACCCTGAATTTTCTTGGTTAGAAATCTCTGAGGTCTCTCAAGTTACTGCAGGTGCCTAGTAAGGCAAATACCAAAGGAAATATTGTACTCAATTACTGGCCTGATAAGGGTCAAGTACAGGGGAGTTATGAACTCTTTCATTCTTGAGGCAATGCCTTTGCTAATGAGGTGTGTGACATAGAATACCTTCCTTACCACAGTAGACACATGGTGGTCAAAGTTTAGGCTGCAGTCAACTTGGATTCCCAAGTCTCTCACTACTGAGTTGTTACTTATGGTATTATTTATATGGTAGTCTGCAGGGATATCATTTTTACTGAAGGGGATGATGCATTTTTAGCACTGAGTTTGAGTCCATGGCTTTGGCACCAATCATTGTTTTGTGTAGTCCCTCTTGAAGTATATTGACATATTTTGGGGATTCAATGATTGCACCTAATTTGCAGTCATTAGTAAATTTAGTCAGCCACAGCCCCTCTATTTTGGTCTGAATTTCTGAGAAGTATATTCCAAACAATAGAGGCCCCAGCACTGACCCCTGTGGAACCCCACTGGTAACAGGTCTACTGGTTGCGGCAACGTCCCCAACTTTGACTGAGTGTGATCTGTCGGTGACCATTTAACAACCCACCTGATGACATAAGGGGTGATATTCAACTGAGAAAGTTTATCAATGAGTGGGATTGTGTTGAAGGCCTTGGCTAAGTCAATGTAGGCTGTATGCAGATTTTCCTTTATCTATGGCTCTTGTGACATTTTTGAAGAAGTCCACCAGGTTTAACAGGCATGACCTGCCTTTGACAAAACCAAACTGTATTGGAGCAAAGGTTTGGAGATCACTTATATCCTTATTTATAAGGTCCATGATGATTCATTCCATGGCTTTGTGAATAAGGATGGTTAAGCATATGAGTCTGTAGTTCCCAGGGTCAGTTGCTGTACCCGCTTTATGAAGGGGATGACAGTTGCTGTTTTCTATTCAGCAGGACTGTGGTTGAAGAGAGTATCTAATGGAGTCGCTAACTCATGTTTTAGACCATTTAAAACACAACCTGAGATACCATCCGGTCCCATAGAGACTATGTTTTTGGCCTTGGAGAGAGCATTAATGGCTTGCTCTTTGGAGATGCAAGGTGGGGGAGATGTAGAGGGAATGCTTTGTGGAATGTTTGAAGGGGACAGGGGGGTATACTTTTATCCAAGCCTGTCAGCTAATTGGTTAGCTATTTTCACAGGATCAGTGTGTGTGATGCCATCCACAGCTAATTCAGCACATGTCTGGGTCCTACCTTTTATGTTACAGATATAGCTGAAGAATGCATTATGGTTATCCTTAGTTTTGCTTGCTAATTTTTTTTTGAAGTTGCCCTTAGAAGATTTTGCAAGTTGTCTTACTTATTTGCTCAAGCAGAGGAGGGTGTTATTCTAGTCCTGGGACCTCTATTTTTTTTATTTTTAGACATCAACTTCTTCCTCTTGTTGTATAACTTATTAATGCCAGATGTCCACCGGGGGGGGGGGGCTTGTTTTTTCTTGAGGATCTTGGTTTGATACTATCAGGTACAACAGTTTCAATACATTTGTATAAGTGATTGTACAGGGAATTTGTATATACCTTAGTATAGTTGTCAATGCCATCTGTGGGAATAGGAGCTTGGAAAGTATTTATGTCATCCCTTAGGCGGGTATAATTAGCTTTGGTCAAATTATTTAGCCTGATTTCACCTAAGAGGGGTTCAGGTGTTATAGCTACTTCAAATGTGACTGATTTGTGATCAGATTTAACCAGTGAGGGTCCTATACTTGTGGTGGTGCAATGGTCACCCATGGTGGTGAGGAAGGACCAGGTCAAGAATATTTGAGCCCTTTATGGGGTTGCATACTATCTGTTCCAGGGCATTAGTGTTCACAAAGTCCAGGAACCTTTGTCTGAGTATGTTGGTACTTGTATAAGTTTCCCATTCAATGGAGGGATAGTTAAAATCAGCCACGATTAGAGTGTATGTTTGTAATCTGATTGACTCAAATAGGTCCAAATAAGCAGCAAGGGTATCATGGTCCATTGAAGGGGGGTATCATGGTCCATTGAAGGGGGTATCATGGTCCATTGAAGGGGGGTATCATGGTTCATTGAAGGGGGGTATCATGGTCCATTGAGGGTATCATGGTCCATTGAAGGGGGTATCATGGTCCATTGAAGGGGGTATCATGGTCCATTGAAGGGGGGTATCATGGTTCATTGAAGGGGGTATCATGGTTCACTGAAGGGGGTATCATGGTCCATTGAAGGGGACCTATAGCCAATGATGACTTGATGGGGGGAATCTTACCCACAGTTAGTTGAACTTGGAGTAACTCCATGGAGTTTTCCTGTCTAACCCGTCTAGAGGTACATTTATCTTTGATGAAGATAAATATTCCTCCCCCATTGGTTCTTACATGTTCATTTTGTGGTTTGAATGTGTGGAAGGCATTGTAGCTTTGCAAGGCCAGGGTACTCTCTGCGACTTTGAACCAAGTTTTTGTAACTGCACAGATGTCAACATCCTCTAAGAAGAGGAGTGCTTCCAGACAGTGCAGTTTCTGATTTGAACTCCTATTGTATACCAGCATAACCTTTAATTTATTTGTGAATGATATTTTTACAGCAGAAATTTTGTTCTTGAGACCTTGCCTAAAAAAGCCATTATGGTGGAGGCAAGTGCCTTAGCCAATAATAAAAAGCCTAGAGGTGATAGGTGAAGACCATCTCTGGAAAAGCAACGTGGTCTATCAACCATGTCATCCCAGGCTGACAGGTGCTAGATCCCCTTAGAATGATGACAGAAACTAAGCTAGTTGTTAAAGTCAATCATTTTTGGCTATAGTGTGGCATCATGCTAGATGAGGGCAGAATGCTGCTGAAGGCTTGGGACATACCTGTCTGGAACACATATTCAGAGAGCTCCATCATGTCTCTCTTCACATAATCCATTGAGGTACATCTCAAGTCATTCACACCAACATGAACTATGACAAAGTCATAACGGTACTTGTTGAAAGGCTTGAGTGCATGTGTGATCTGATGGATCCTGGCATCTGATAGACAGCTAACCATAACCTCCTCTCTGTCCAGCTTTGAGAGTGGAACATCTGCGTGTCTTACAATGGAGTCACCTATGACTTAAAAATTTAGGTTAGGTGTGCTTTGCCTTAGCGGTTTACTTGGTGAGACACTGGTGCTTGTGTTTTAATGTGTTTTGCATGCTGTAGGTGCTCTATAAGCTGTAGCATGTTTGTGTTTGGAAGGTCAGGTCTCTGGTGTTTAGGTAGGTAGCTGGTGAGTACCTCCACATATGATGGTTTACGTGTTGAGTGCATGGTTTGTGTAGGAGGTGTAGTATGTCAGCTGACAGCCTTTTCAGTGTTACTATTCTGTGTGTGAGAGAGCAAGGGTTCCAGATTCTTTGTGTATATGCATCTCTCACAAATTGTACTTGGGTGATTTAGGAGTACAGGGGTTGTCAGTGTACATGAGGCAGTTAACACACTGCCTCAGGATACCCATGTTACTCAGGCTGGTAGCAGAAATGGAGGGAAACTGGCCATCCATAATGCTAGTAAGTCCTGGTTTCACAGTGGGGAGAGAAAATGGAGGGGTGGGGTATTACTGGGTGCTCTGTGTGGGGTCTCTACTGATGGGGTGTTATATAAAGGGTCTGTACTATTAGGGGGTTCTCTAAATGGTATGAAACATTTGTAGATTTGGTGGTTTTTGGACTGCTTAAGGGGCAAAAGTGCAGCTGATGTGCCCTCTGAGAAGCTAAGTACAATTTAAGGACTTCTCCACCAGATCATAGGCAGCTACTAAGGGAAAATGTATCTACTAAGATTTTGCATCTATAACCACTAATGATTACCCACTGCATGGTAGTGCATGATGGTGCATGGTGGTGGTCCACATGTAAACAGATGAATACAGTAGAGCAGTGGCTGGTTGCCCAAATCTGTGGAGCTGTGTTAAAAGAAGCACAAACCTGCACAAAAGCAGGGCTTATGTAGCAACAGTGAGCATACTGAATTAAACAATTTAACCAACAAAAAAGCTTAAAACTGAGCCCTGTGCCAGCAACCTTCAATCAGATGAGTCCTAACTGCACTCTCCTGCCATAAGGGTGCAGGGAGGCCCTCTCCAACAAAAGATAGCCTGGTTTAGTGTTCAATTTAACAAACAGAACCAGATTCAGCAGGTCTGAATCTAGTCTATGCTACAGCAGACAAAAAGTGCAACAAATCAGTAAGAACAGTTTTAAAAAATCGGCAATAGTTTGCTTTGGGGAATTTTTTCAAATTATTTACTTCTGTAGGGGTGTCAGGTTTGATCTTTACTTCAAATGAGACAGATTTATGGTCTGACCTTACCAGGGAGGGCAACACACAGGAGGTAGTGCAGTGAGCCTCCATGTCAGTGAGCAGTAGGTCCAGGACATTTGAGCCCATTGTAGTTGTGCGGACCAACTGTTCCAGTCCAGGAACATCATAGCAATCATGTTTGTGCTCATGCAAGTCACCCAGTTAATAGAAGAACAGTTGAAATCTCCCATGACCAAGATGTTTGGCTGTAGCAGCAACTCTAGCAAGTCCAGGTAGGCAGTGTGCTTCTCCTGGTTTATAGTGGGGGCCCTGTAGCTAGCGATGATGTGGAGGGGAATTTTACTTATAGTTAATTGGACTTGGAGTACCTCAAGATAGTCATACTGGTTACCAGTCTTGAGGTGCATCTGGATTTAATGAAGATGGATATACCTCCACCTCTGGTTCTTTCATGCTCATTTTGGGGTCTGAATATGTAAAGGGCATCATAACCTTGTACTGCTGGGGTGCTCTCAGCGGCATTGAACCAAGTCTCAGTGACTACAGAATGTCAGCATCTTCCAAGGTGATTAGTGTTTTCAGCAAGTGCAGTTTGCTGTTTAAGGTCCTAGCATTAAGCAGCATGACTGTGAGTTTGTCTTTAATGAATTTCTTTACATCAGAAGTTTTGTTGTTTGGATATTGCCTAAAAAGGCACTATGGGGAAGACAAGCATATTTTCCAGTCTCCAAAAGCCTTGAGGAGACAGGTCAAGGTCATTCCTGGCAAAGCAGTCTGGACTGTCGATCATGTCTTCCCAGACAGAAAGATACTGCAACTCCCTGAAGTGACACCAGATGCTAAATCAATTATTGAAATCAATCATTTTTTGTCTGTGTTGTGGCATCATCCTAGGTGAAGGTAGAATGCTGATTAGGGACATACCTGCCTGGGCCACATAATCTGAGAGTTCCAATATGTAACAACAGATAATCCAGTTACAATATATAACTACAGGTAATACACTTACAATATATCACTACTGGTAATACACTTAATATAACTACAGGTAATATACTTACAATATATAACTACACATAATGCACTTATAATATATAACTGCAGGTAACACACTTAATATAACTACAGGTAATGCATTTACAAAAGAATAAAGGTGACAGACCCTAATCACTTCTTCCCATTGGCTCTGAAGACCTGGGTGATGCCACTGTCACTATAGTGCTGCCTGCACTGTTCACCAGAGCGAGGTATGTCTGTGGCATCACTTACAGCCTCAGTGAGGCAGGGTCCCTGCACTGTTCACCAGAGTGAGATATGTCTGTGGCATCACTGACAGCATCAGTGAGACAGAGTCCCTGTACTGTTCATGAGAGTGAGGTACGTCTGTGACATCACTTACAGCCTCAGTGAGACAGGGTCCTTGTACTGTTCACCAGAGCGAGGTATGTCTGTGACATCACTAACAGCCTCAGTGAGACAGGGTCCCTGTACTGTTCATGAGAGTGAGGTACGTCTGTGACATCACTTACAGCCTCAGTGAGACAGGGTCCCTGCACTGTTCACCCAGAGCGAGGTATGTCTGTGACATCACTAACAGCCTCAGTGAGACAGGGTCCCTGTACTGTTCATGAGAGTGAGGTACATCTGTGACATCACTTACAGCCTCAGTGAGGCAGGGTCCCTGTACTTTTCATGAGAGTGAGGTACGTCTGTGACATCACTAACAGCCTCAGTGAGACAGGGTCCCTGTACTGTTCATGAGAGTGAGGTATGTCTGTGACATCACTAACAGCCTCAGTGAGACAGGGTCCCTGTACTGTTCATGAGAGTGAGGTACGTCTGTGACATCACTTACAGCCTCAGTGAGACAGGGCCCCGGAACTGTTCATGAGAGTGAGGTATGTCTGTGACATCACTAACAGCCTCAGTGAGGCAGGGTCCCTGCACTGTTCATGAGAGTGAGGTATGTCTGTGACATCACTAACAGCCTCAGTGAGACAGGGTCCCTGTACTGTTCATGAGAGTGAGGTACGTCTGTGACATCACTTACAGCCTCAGTGAGACATGGTCCTTGTACTGTTCATGAGAGTGAGGTATGTCTGTGACATCACTAACAGCCTCAGTGAGACAGGGTCCCTGTACTGTTCATGAGAGTGAGGTACGTCTGTGACATCACTTACAGCCTCAGTGAGACAGGGTCCCTGTACTGTTCATGAGAGTGAGGTATGTCTGTGACATCACTAACAGCCTCAGTGAGACAGGGTCCCTGTACTGTTCATGAGAGTGAGGTATGTCTGTGACATCACTAACAGCCTCAGTGAGACAGGGTCCCTGCACTGTTCATGAGAGTGAGGTATGTCTGTGACATCACTAACAGCCTCAGTGAGACAGGGTCCCTGTACTGTTCATGAGAGTGAGGTATGTCTGTGACATCACTTACAGCCTCAGTGAGACAGGGTCCCTGTACTGTTCATGAGAGTGAGGTATGTCTGTGACATCACTTACAGCCTCAGTGAGACAGGGTCCCTGTACTGTTCATGAGAGTGAGGTATGTCTGTGACATCACTTACAGCCTCAGTGAGACAGGGTCCCTGTACTGTTCATGAGAGTGAGGTATGTCTGTGACATCACTTACAGCCTCAGTGAGACAGGGTCCCTGCACTGTTCACCAGAGCGAGGTATGTCTGTGACATCACTTACAGCCTCAGTGAGACAGGGTCCCTGTACTGTTCATGAGAGTGAGGTATGTCTGTGACATCACTTACAGCCTCAGTGAGGCAGAGTCAGGCAATCACTTCATACTGGAGACCCCTCATAGGCTTAAAAAGGGCATAGTGGTGGTTTCCCTAGTACACACCTAAGAACCTTATAAATACCAAGCATAAACTCCAGGCAGTGCCTGTGTAACAAGTACAGGAAGATTTTGGATTCTTTAAACCACCACTGGAGCTCCCTGCAAGGAATACTCTGACATATTTCCATTCATCCAACTTGTGAATGACAGTTGGCAACTTGCATTCACATGTGTTTCATGTGTCAACAACTGTTGTGTAATTATAGGGTAACTCAGTAGTACCATCAGGGCAAGGTGCAACATGGCCTGTGCCAGTTTTACAGTGATTTAAATGAGGTAGTAAGGTGTGAGATATGGCAGCAAATGTGAGCTGTTTTAGCATGCTTTTAAACATTTTGTCTAACATTGCTCTTTAGCACCATCACAGGCTGCAGGCATTCAATATGAAAGGCAATGACCCACTTTATGTCATTAACCGACTCACGCATGTTCAATGCACACTGCAGAAGCTAGTGTGAGTGCACAAGCGAGTGTACAACAGTGTGTAAGTCTTTTTGTGTGACTGCCACTAGTCAAAATGCATGTATTGCATGATTCAGAAACCTTCATCAGCTGAGCCCTCATTTGCATAATCATTAATTTAAAAGCCCAAGTTTACTCAATATAAACCCTGGTGGCCACATAGTCTTATGACACCATGGAATAAAATGTAAAGTGTCATTACTGTCACTTGCCATAACTGTGAATAAGGAAAGTACAATTGTGTAAAATCTGACCATAATGGCAGATGTCCTTCTCTTCACTGTTGCAATATTCTTTACAATAGGGATTTCCTGCCAAGGGCAGCCTGACATCCATCCAGTATAGCAAAGTCTTTGGGTAGTAATGAGTAGGCTGCATGTCATATGTATGCTCCCCACCATAACATAGGGCATAAAGATAACATCCAGACGTGTCATCGTCAGAACTGAAAAGCCCCAGAGCATGAAAGACCATCCAAGGATACCAGAAGGTAACAAGCACGTCCAGAAGTAAAAAGGACTGTGGGGAGGATTGGGGGAAGGAACGCTGCAACAGGGAAGAGAAGTAAGATTTCACTGACCCATGGGGAGGATTGGGGGAAGGAACGCTGCAACAGTGAAGAGAAGTAAGATTTCACTGACCCATGGGGAGGATTGGGGGAAGGAACGCTGCAACAGTGAAGAAGTAAGATTTCACTGACCCATGGGGAGGATTGGGGGAAGGAACGCTGCAACAGTGAAGAGAAGTAAGATTTCACTGACCCATGGGGAGGATTGGGGGAAGGAACGCTGCAACAGTGAAGAAGTAAGATTTCACTGACCCATGGGGAGGATTGGGGGAAGGAACGCTGCAACAGTGAAGAAGTAAGATTTCACTGACCCATGGGGAGGATTGGGGGAAGGAACGCTGCAACAGTGAAGAGAAGTAAGATTTCACTGACCCATGGGGAGGATTGGGGGAAGGAACGCTGCAACAGTGAAGAGAAGTAAGATTTCACTGACCCATGGGGAGGATTGGGGGAAGGAATGCTGCAACAGGGAAGAGAAGTAAGATTTCACTGACCCATGGGGAGGATTGGGGGAAGGAATGCTGCAACAGTGAAGAGAAGTAAGATTTCACTAACCCATGGGGAGGATTGGGGGAAGGAACGCTGCAACAGTGAAGAGAAGTAAGATTTCACTGACCCATGGGGAGGATTGGGGGAAGGAACGCTGCAACAGGGAAGAGAAGTAAGATTTCACTGACCCATGGGGAGAATTGGGGGAAGGAACGCTGCAACAGTGAAGAGAAGTAAGATTTCACTGACCCATGGGGAGGATTGGGGGAAGGAATGCTGCAACAGTGAAGAGAAGTAAGATTTCACTGACCCATGGGGAGGATTGGGAAGGAACGCTGCAACAGTGAAGAGAAGTAAGATTTCACTGACCCATGGGGAGGATTGGGGGAAGGAACGCTGCAACAGTGAAGAGAAGTAAGATTTCACTGACCCATGGGGAGGATTGGGGGAAGGAACGCTGCAACAGTGAAGAGAAGTAAGATTTCACTGACCCATGGGGAGGATTGGGGGAAGGAATGCTGCAACAGTGAAGAGAAGTAAGATTTCACTGACCCATGGGGAGGATTGGGGGAAGGAACGCTGCAACAGTGAAGAGAAGTAAGATTTCACTGACCTGTACTATGTCCTTCCATATCACTGTTACAGTATTCATTACAGTACAATAGCTCAATAAGAAGATTGGGAGGAGGAAGGGCCAGTACAGCCCTCCAGTAAGCCATGGAGAATGGCCCTGGCAAAGCCAGCTCTGGCCCTAGAAATCACATCCAACAAAGTGCTTAGTAAAGGTATGCACAGAAGACCAGGTCGCTGCCTCAATAATAGAATTAATATCCAAACCCTTGAAAAAAGCACCAGAAGAAGCCACCCACAGCCCTAGTGGAATGAGCCTTAACAGAAGATGAAAGGCTCTTGCCATAAAAAGAATAGCAAACAGAAATGGCTTTAGGTATCCAAAAGAAATAGTTTGCTTGGAAACAGCAAAACCTAAAGACCTAGGATGAAAACAAACAAAAAAACTGTTCAAATTTATGAAAAGGTTTAGTTTTATCCAAATAATACTTGAATTGTCTATTCAAATCCAAGGTATGAAAAACCTTCTTACTAGTAGACTGAGGAGAAGTTAAGAAAGTTGGCAAATGAACAGCCTGATTAAGAAACAACTCATTAACCACCTTTGGCATTAAAGAAGGATTAGTATGAAGAGACACCCTGTCCTTATGAAAAACTAAAAAAGGAGGAAAAGCCAAAATGGCCTACAGCTCATACACCATCTGGCAGAACTACGGCTGAAAAGAAGAGCAGTCTTCCAAAAACAATGTTTCTAAAACAAAATTAAGGTCCCAGGAAGGAGGGGCAGGCTGCCTGTCAGGCCTAATGTGAAGGATACCTTTAAGAAACTCATTGGCCTCAAATCTAGAGGATAAAGGGGGAGTCAAAGTCAGACAAGCAGAGACAGCTGTCAGGTGTGGCTTAACCGAACAGTATGCCAGCCCAACATAGAGCAAGTCACACAAATAAGAGAGAACCAAAGGAACATCCAAGGAAAGTGGCTCCATGTTGTGAAAAAGACAACAAAGAGAAAACCTCTTCCATTTGGATAAGTAAGATTTTCTAGTAGTGGGTTTCCTGGTCTCCTGCAGGACCCAAAGCAGGTTCTTCAGAAAAAAAGGTGTCTGTAGGGGATCAAAACCCTATCACCCACAATGTCAGTTAAATAGTGAACAGGTGGGGCTGGATGAGAGATCCCTGGTCTTGTGTGAGTAGTCCATCCTGTGAGGTAACTTGTGATGATTGCCCTTGGCAAGATGCAGAAGGAGAAGGAGCCAATGCTGTCTGAACCAAAATGGAGTCACCAAGAAGATTTTTAGAGCATCCTGTTTTATATTGAATAGGGCTTTCAGAATGAAAGAAAGGGGAGAGAAGGAATAAAGAAACATCCCCTTCCAAAGAAAAAGAGAGGGCATTCACCTTCCAGGCCAGAGGGCATGGGACTCTGGCACAAAACATGGGAAGTTGTCTGTTCAGAAGAGGCAAATAGATCTACTTGAGTACCTCACTGGTGGACAATTTCCAAAAACACATCCCTGTGAAGCATACACTCGTGGGATAGTGTTATGGACCTGCTCAGAAAATCTGCCATTATTTTCTGATCTGAGGGAATGTAAACTGCCTGAAAGATCACCTGTTACTAGACAGCCAGCTGCCAAACTGAAAAGTTAACCTGCATAGGAGATAAAACCTTGCCCCTCCCCCCTTGCTTGTTGACATATGACATCACTGTGGTATTGTCTGTGAGAATCTTGAGAAACCCTCAAAGAAAAAGAGAATGAAAAGCCTGAAGAACCAGCAGAAGAGCTGTCATCTCTTTAATACTGATGTGGTCTACCAAAGGCCTTGTACCTACAGAAGGCCCCCATCCCACATCTGAGGCATCCGTGAAAAGTTCCTTAGAGGGGACTGGAAGTTGAAAAGGAAACCCTGATTTGAGAGATAACTGATGAATCCACCACTGAAGGTCCAGCTTGAGGAATGGAAGTTGGTGGATTAGAACTTCTAAAGGATGAGAAGCAGATTATAACCTCTTATAGGATGGTATAAATAGCTTCACAGAACCTCTCCCCTCAGATGGAACTGGCAACTATGTCATGTTCTACACAAATGCTTTATACAAACACCTCAACAACTGCACTGACTCGGCCATACCCGATACGACCAAAACAAGCTCCTCAAGGAAGAGCAAACCTGGCTGGTACACAACTGCGATAAACAGGCTTTTCAATAAGAGAAAGAAATTGCTGTCTCAGAGTAAGAGGGAGTGAGGCCTAAGCTGGAAACACTCTCTCCTCAGCCTAAACAAACAAATAAGACTTCTTGTGATGTCCTCTAAAGTTAACTATGAATCCAAATTAGCTTCCTTAACTAAAGACAGCCATAAAGCATTCTTTAGTTACTTCTGTAACCTAAAAGGAAAGGCCCAGATTAATGGTAACACATACACTGAGCCAGTGAACATAGCTAACCTGCTAGCCAACAGGTTCGGTGAAAACTTCACCCCCCCCCACCCTCGTCCCCACCACACATACTTCGACATCCCTACCACCTGTCCCCTACCTTGTATCTCTAAAAAGCAGGTCATGAATGCCCTCTCTAAGGTCAAAAACACAGCATCCATGGGACCTGATAACATCCTAGGCTGTATCCTACATAGGCTCAAACAAGAATAAGCAATGCCATTGGGTACTCTTTTCAATCATAGTCTAAGCACTGGCTTCATCCCAGCTGAATGGAAAAAGGCTACCATTATCCCCTTGCACAAAAGTGGTGTTTCCACTGATCCCAGGAACTATAGACCTATTAGCCTGACTAGCCTTATCTGCAAGGCCGTGGAGAGAATCATCATGGACCTTATCAATAAAGATATTGGTCACCTCCAAACACTTGACCCTACTCAATTTGGATTTGTCAAAGAGAGTTCATGCCTGTTAAACGTGGTGGACTTCTTCAACACAGCCACGAAGGATGTTGATGAAAGGAAATCTGTGCATACAGCCTACCTAGACTTAGCCAAGGCTTTTGACACTATCCCCCACTCAGGCATAATTAACAAAATCACTGAGCTTGGTATCAAACCATATATCATTAGATGGGCCATTAACTGCCTCACTGATAGAACCCATATAGTCAAAATAGAGAAATCCACCTCAGACAGCAGACCTGTAACCAGTGGTGTTCCCCAAGGATTAGTCCTGGGGCCTCTACTGTTTGGAATCTATTCCTTAGAAGTGCAAACTAAAACTAAAAGTGTGTGGCTAATAAAGTTTGCTGATGACTGCAACCTAGAAGCGGTCATAGAATCTCCAAACAATTTCAACATCCTACAAGAATGTCTTACACAAACAATTGACTGGTGCCAAAGTCATTGACCTAAACACAATGCAAAAAAATGTATTATCCCTTTCGGTAAGAGTGATGTTCCTGCTAACTACCACATCAGTAACAACACCCTAAGTACACACTCAGTGGTGAGAGACCTGGGCACACAGTTTGACAGCAACCGTACCTTTGATCACCACATCTCTACAATAGTAAGAAGGGCATTCTATATTGCTCATCTCATATAAGGGCATTACCTCCAGAAATTAGAAGTTATAACCTCCCTGTACTCTTCCCTCATCAGACCAATTGAGTAGAATGCCCCTTTTGGTATGTACCTTTCCAAAAACCTGCAGCATTTGGAGAAACCACAAAGGTTCCTCACAAGGAAAATTCAAGGTCTTCAGCATCTGCCCTATGAGGATCATCTGAAATTACTGTATCTTTATTCTGTTTCATACAGACTACTCAGAGGCAATCTCTGCCTTGCATATAAGGCAATCTTTGTTCCTGCTTTACTGGAAATGCTGCATATCCGCAAGTCAAATGGTACACAGGTTACTCATTCTAATGGCCTTAAACTGGTATGTGACATTAATAGAACCTGCTGGAGGGACAGGTTTGTCTTCCAGAGGTTACCACACCTTTGTAGCAGACTCCTGCTTCATGTCAAGCAGAGCACCTCATTGGCCCTCTTCAAACGCAATCTGGATGACTGGATGGGTAACCGTAAATTGACCTCTGGGGTTCCACCTATATGTCCCTCTTGGACAGAGGTGATAGGTGCTAATCATGGAAATAAAGGTAAACTTGGCTAGGCTTGTAAAGGCCCTGGAGTCATTAACATCCTATGATCCTATGTTGAAACCAAACAGACTTTAGAAATTGCTAAAGCTTTCTCATGTAGAGCTTGGCTAGAAGGAGTGGGTCTATATCAAAATCATGAAGAGGTGCATCAGCGAACACCTCTTCATCGACAAACTTAACGAATGCACTAAACTGCGATCTTTCACAACATCGATTTCTTTCCCTGTTAAAGAAATTGCTTGGCCTTCTGTTTTAGTTTGCCATTTTCTCTACTGTAGTGCGATCTCAGAGTTGGTATATTTAGTTAGGGGGTTTGGGGGGCACAGCCACCCATGTTGGGGGGTGTCGTGGACACAGCCCCCCCACTTTGTTTTTTTTGAAGTGGTGTGTTTGTGGTTTGAGGACAAGTGATTTCTTTCCCAGGGAAAGAAATTGCTGTTTCGAACAATCACGGTTTAGTGCATTCGTTCAGTATGTTTCAATGAAAGGCGTTCGCTGAAATGCCTCTTCAAGGTTTTAATATAGACTCAGAGGGAGCATAGGGATGGTGGAAGCCATGCAACCCAGAGCCCTGAAAATTTTTCTGGCTGTGACTTAAGCCAAAGTAAGAAGGGACTGAAAGAAACCAATGAGAGTTTAGGCCTTGGGAGGAAACAGGGATGCCAAAATTGGAATAGTCTGGATTCTGTAACCCAGACAAACATGATATTGAGAAAAAGTCAGAAATTACTTCTGGAAATTTACAATAAATCCCAGGTTTGAGGACAGAAATGGTAAAGTGTAGATGCTGAAGTAAGATCTCTTGACAGGAGGCCTGAATAAGCAGGTTGTCCAGGTAGGGAAAGACCTGTATCCTGCACAAAACAATCACAGGAGCAAGGCATTTGGTGAAGACCCTTAAGGCAGTAGAGAAAGTGCAAAGCAGGGAACTGAAAATGCCAGGAAGCAACAACAAAACATAAAAACTTCTTGAAAAGGGGATGAATAGGAATGTGTAGATAAGCATCATTGAGATCCAGGGAAATCAGAAAAGCCTGAGGAAGGAGCAGAGGAAACAAAGTTTGAAAGGATAGCATCCAAAAGGAAGGAACCTTCAAAAAGGTGCATAGCTGAAAAAAGTCTAGAATGGGTTTCCAGGTGCCTTCTTTCCTGGGTACCAAAAACATTCAGGAGTAAAACTCCTTTTCCCTCTAAGGAGTTGGAAGTTCTTGAATTGTTCCTTAAGCCATCAGGCTCTGAAGCATCTCTGGAAAAAAGGGCAGTTGTTTCTGAGAGGCTGAGGAATGCCAAAAAAAAGGGGAAAAGAGATTTCCAAACCATGCAATAACACTGGTGAATTATGGAAAGAACCCATAAGTCTTGGGTGACCTTTACCTAAATAGGAAGACACAGGAAAAGATGCAAAGAAAGAGAAATGTGACTGAGAAGAACAGGATAGTAAGACAGCACCTGGTTTCTTAGGAAAAGGCTTCTGAGTAGAAGGAATTTGTGTAGCTTTGGCAGGGGCAGCCCTTTTACCACCCTTCTTACCTTTGTGGAAGCGAGACTGTCTATGAACAAAGACAGGATTATTAGCATAATCCCTCTGAAACTTGGGCACAGGGGAAAAAAGAATATGTTTCAGCTCCTGTACGGCCTTGCCTTTTTCTTGCAGGGACTTAAACAAATCTGTAGCACCAGACAAATGCTTGTTGTCCAGAGGAGCATCTATCAGTTTAGCCTTGATGTTATCAGGTAAAGGCTGAAGTCTGAACCAGGAATACCTCCTCAAAAGAGATCCAAGAGCACAATCCCTAGATGAAGCATCAACTGCATCATAGCTGCATTTCATGGAATGTCGAGCTACAAGGGAGGATGTCCCAAGCAAAGCAAAAGCAGAGTCATTCCCCTCAGAATTAGGGAGGTCAGAAACAGCCTGACAGGCGTGAGAGACAAGAGACAAAACATACCTAGTCATATATATAGTTAACAGCCCTAAATGCCACTGTAGCAAAAATATACACCTATTTACCCAGTCTCTCAATGCTTCTGCTATCCTTATCAGATGGCAGCAATTTAGCGGAAGGCAACAATTTGGAAGGCTTATCTAAAGCCACAGACACCACAGAGGTTTTATAAAGTTCCTGAGGACTGTAAGTTTCCATATAAGTGTCCCTCTGCTGACCCCTAT